>NC_051268.2:1318928-1526638 GCF_015237465.2 Chelonia mydas | reverse complement strand
TGGGCTGCCGGCTTTGCTGCCATGGGGGGGGGTGTTAGTATCTCCCCCCTCCCCAGGCTTCTCCCTGCCCCCCCCAGCTCTGCCGGTGCCCCTCACTCCCGACCTGCAGCCCCCCCAGCCCTGGGCCCCCAGCTCTGCCTGGGTAGGGGTGGGGGGGGGCGCGAGGGAACAGACTTAGGCGTGTTCTCTCCAGGGGCCCTTGGGCAGGGTCTGCCGGCTGTTTCCGGAGGGGGGGGGGGAGACGAGACACCTGATTGGTCTGTGCCGCCCCCCCCCCAATCCCTCAGCAATCTGGTGGGCAGGAAGGAAGTCAGCTGGTGTTTAACCAGCCCCCCAGGATGGGGGGTGGGGGGCTCAGAGGGGCCAGACCATGTCCTCCCCCCCACCCCCACCCCCCGCGCCCAGGGCAGCATAACCCCACTCCCAAGTAGCTGGGCTGAGGTGAGGGGGGGTTAATGCGTAGGGGAACTGCTCCCACCCCAGCCCCACACCCTGCTCCACCTTCTACGCCCCACACAGACCCGGCCCAGGAAAGAGAAAGTTCACACCTGGGGCCATCTGCTGGGTTGCATGGGGCCCAGGGCTGGGCTAGCAGGGGCTGCGGGGCGGGAGTGAGGGGCACCGGCAGGGCTGGGGGGGGCCCAGGGCTGGGCTAGCAGGGGCTGCGGGGCGGGAGTGAGGGGCACCGGCAGGGCTGGGGGGGGCCCAGGGCTGGGCTAGCAGGGGCTGCGGGGCGGGAGTGAGGGGCACCGGCAGAGCTGGGGGGCCCAGGGCTTGGGGGGGCTCCATTCCCAGCTGTCCCCACTCACACAGGGGTACCTGGGTGCGGGCGTTTGGACGGTGCCGGGTGAGGTTGCCAGAGACCAGGCTGGCCCCAGGCTGCCCTAACCCTGGGGGGCCCGAGGCCAGGGTGAGGGGCTTGCAGCCAGTTCTGTTCCAGGCCCAGCAGCTTAGGGACTGAGGGCAACAGCTGCCTGCTCCAGGCCAGGAAATCTAATCCTGCCCCCCCCCCCCCCACACCTTTAACCCACCAGCCCCGACTCGGCCCCTAGTGCCGGGGAGAGAACCCAGGAGTCCCGGCTGCCAGCCCCCCCTGCTCTAGCCCACCAGCCCCCAGCCCCTTCCCAGAGCCGGGGAGAGATCCCAGGGGGTGACCTTATGTGCACCACAGTGGCTCCTCCCCCCCCCCGCCCATGCCCCCAGTTTCCTACAGGGAAAGCCCAGGGAATCCTAAGCAGGAATCCTCCAGCTCCAGGGTGTGTGTGTGCGGGGGGGGGAGGTTAATCTTGGGGTGGTCAATTCCTTGGGCCCCCGGGAGTGGGGCTCCGGCCAACGGACCTCCCCACACAGCCCCACGCCTCTAGTGTGCGTCCCTGGGGCCGGATGGGAGCCGGCGCCCCCTGGAGCGGACAGCCCCTTGCCCCGGGGCCTCCCCATGATGCTGGGACCTCTGGGGCGTCCCACGGGGGGGGGGGGAGGGCAGGGCACCCCGTCTGCGCCCTCCCGCGCCAGAGGTGGACCCAGAACAGCAGAACCCAGCAGGGCCCGCCTGCCCCACTCTGCACCAGGCAACCCACCTGGGCTGTTAAAGGGCCAGCACCTGTTCCCACCCGACCCCTGCCAGCCCCTGGGGGGGTCCCAGTGCCCCCCCTTCACAGCTCCTCCTTAAAGCAGAACCCCCCCCCACACACACAATCTCTCTGTATTTAGGGCTTTCAGTGGGGCTGAGCGCAGACCCCCATCTGGGGCGTTATGGGGCAGCTGCCTGCTGGGTGGGGGCCCCCCTCAGGACCCCCAACTCCTAGCCAGCCACTCCTGGCGGCCCCCCACACGTCCCCCTGCCAAAGCCTTTTGTGTGCCCCCAAACAGTGGTGATAAATCAGCCCCCCTCCCAATGCACAGGGACCGGCCCCTTCTAGACCCACACACTGTGACCCCCTCCCGCGAATTACCCCCCCACACAGAGACTCCCACACACTGCGGACCCCCCCCACATCTTGACAAAACTATCTGCTGGGTTGGATTTGGATCACACCGGGCTCAGGGATCCCTGGGGGTACTCCCGATGTGCACTGGGGCCAAGGTCTGAATCAGCCCCGTGACTTCAGTGGAGTGACTCCCGATTTACACCAGGAGCAGAGCCCAGTGACTCTGGCAGAGTGACTCCTGATTTACACCAGGATCAGAGCCCAGTGACTCCGGCAGAGTGACTCCTGATTTACACTGGGATCACAGCCCAGTGACTTCAGTGGAGTGACTCCAGATTTACACCAGGAGCAGAGCCCAGTGACTCCGGCAGAGTGACTCCTGATTTACACTGGGATCACAGCCCAGTGACTCCAGCGGAGTGACTCCTGATTTACCCCGGGATCAGAGCCCAGTGACTCCAGCGGAGTGACTCCTGATTTACACCAGCAGCAGAGCCCAGTGACTCCAGCGGAGTGACTCCTGATTTACACTGGGATCACAGCCCAGTGACTTCAGTGGAGTGACTCCAGATTTACACCAGGAGCAGAGCCCAGTGACTCCGGCAGAGTGACTCCTGATTTACACTGGGATCACAGCCCAGTGACTCCAGCGGAGTGACTCCTGATTTACCCCGGGATCAGAGCCCAGTGACTCCAGCGGAGTGACTCCTGATTTACACCAGCAGCAGAGCCCAGTGACTCCAGCGGAGTGACTCCTGATTTACACTGGGATCAGAGCCCAGTGACTTCAGCGGAGTGACTCCTGATTTACCCCGGGATCAGAGCCCAGTGACTCTGGCAGAGTGACTCCTGATTTACACCGGGGGATTTGGCCCATCTCCAATGGAGTGACTCCCAATTTACACCAGGAACAGAAGGGATTCTACCCCTGATTCCAGTGGCGTGATTCCAGATTTACACCGGGAACGGAAAGAAACGGGACCGGTGACTCCCGATTTACACCTGCGGGGAACGGACCCGGTGACTCCCGATTTACACCAGCGGGGAACGGACCAGGTGACTCCGGCGGAGTGACTACCGGTTTACACCGGGGAGAGGGGGGAACGGGCCCGGTGACTCCGGCGGAATGACTGCCGGTTTACACCGGGGAGAGGGGGGAACGGGCCCGGTGACTCCGGCGGAGTGACTGCCGGTTTACACCGGGGAGAGGGGGGAACGGGCCCGGTGACTCCGGCGGAGTGACTGCCGGTTTACACCGGGGAGTGGGGGGAACGGGCCCGGTGACTCCGGCGGAGTGACTGCCGGTTTACACCGGGGAGAGGGGGGAACGGGCCCGGTGACTCCGGCGGAGTGACTGCCGGTTTACACCGGGGAGAGGGGGGAACGGGCCCGGTGACTCCGGCGGAGTGACTGCCGGTTTACACCGGGGAGAGGGGGGGAACGGGCCCGGTGACTCCGGCGGAGTGACTGCCGGTTTACACCGGGGAGAGGGGGCAACGGGCCCGGTGACTCCGGCGGAGTGACTGCCGGTTTACACCGGGGAGTGGAGGGAACGGGCCCGGTGACTCCGGCGGAGTGACTGCCGGTTTACACCGGGGAGAGGGGGGAACGGGCCCGGTGACTCCGGCGGAGTGACTGCCGGTTTACACCGGGGAGAGGGGGGAACGGGCCCGGTGACTCCGGCGGAGTGACTGCCGGTTTACACCGGGGAGAGGGGGGGAACGGGCCCGGTGACTCCAGCGGAGTGACTGCCGGTTTACACCGGGGAGAGGGGGGAACGGGCCCGGTGACTCCAGCGGAGTGACTGCCGGTTTACACCGGGGAGAGGGGGGAACGGGCCCGGTGACTCCGGCGGAGTGACTGCCGGTTTACACCGGGGAGAGGGGGGAACGGGCCCGGTGACTCCGGCGGAGTGACTGCAGGTTTACACCGGGGAGAGGGGGGAACGGGCCCGGTGACTCCGGCGGAGTGACTGCCGGTTTACACCGGGGAGAGGGGGGAACGGGCCCGGTGACTCCGGCGGAGTGACTGCCGGTTTACACCGGGGAGAGGGGGGAACGGGCCCGGTGACTCCGGCGGAGTGACTGCAGGTTTACACCGGGGAGTGGGGGGAACGGGCCCGGTGACTCCGGCGCAGTGACTCCTGATTTACACCGGGAGGCCGGGGGGGAACGGGCCCGGTGACTCCGGCGGAGCGACTCCCGATTTCCACCCGGCTCCGGCTCCGCCGCCCGGCCCGACCCTCCCTTTAAAGGTCCCGCGGGCCGGGCCGAGCCGAGCCGAGCCGGGCCAGGCCTCCGCCCGCCCCAACAAAGCGGCGGCCCCGATCCCGGCCCCGAACAAAGCCCCCCCCCTACCTGCGGCTCCCGGGAGTCCCGGCTGGGGGGGGGGGGAATCCGGCCCGGCCCGGCCCTGCCCCACGGCCCGGCCCCACTCCCCGGCCAGCGAGCGCCGCTCCTGCCTCGCCTCCGCCGCGTTCCCCCCCAGCCTCTCGCCACTCAAACAAAGAGCCGAGGCGGGTTGTGTTGGGAGCCCAGCCCCCACCCCCCGGCCGAGACAGCCCTGCCCCTCCCCCTCCCCCTCCCCGCCCCCCCCTTTCCGGCCCAGCCAGCCTCACTTCCATCTTCCCGGCACCCCGCCCCCCCGCCCGCCGGGACCAGCCGGGAGCGCCCCACGCGCGGAGACCCAACTGCGGGGGTTGTGCATGGGGGGGTGCATGAGGGGCACGGAGTGAGGGTGGAGGGAGGGGTGCATGGAGGGGCAGGCATGGGGGTGGAGGGAGGGGGGGTGCATGGAGGGACCGGCGTGGGGGTGGAGGGAGAGGGGTGCATGGAGGGACACAGAGTGAGGGTGGAGGGGTGGGTGCATGGAAGGGCAGGCGTGGGGGTGGAGGGAGAGGGGTGCATGGAGGGACACACAGTGAGGGTGGAGGGGCGGGTGTATGGAGGGGCAGGCGTGGGGGTGGAGGGAGAGAGGTGTATGGAAGGACACAGGTGTGGGGGTGGAGGGGAGTGTATGGAGGGACACAGGTGTGGGGGTGGAGGGAGGGGTGCACAGAGGAGCACAGAGTGAGGGTGGAGGGGGGTGTATGGAGGGGCAGGCGTGGGGGTGGAGGGAGAGGGGTGCATGGAGGGGCAGGCATGGGGGTGGAGGGAGGGGGGTGCATGGAGGGACCGGCGTGGGGGTGGAGGGAGAGGGGTGCATGGAGGGACACAGAGTGAGGGTGGAGGGGTGGGTGCATGGAAGGGCAGGCGTGGGGGTGGAGGGAGAGGGGTGCATGGAGGGACACACAGTGAGGGTGGAGGGACGGGTGTATGGAGGGGCAGGCGTGGGGGTGGAGGGAGAGAGGTGTACGGAGGGACACAGGTGTGGGGGTGGAGGGAGGGGTGCATGAAGGGGCACAGAGTGAGGGTGGAGGGGGGTGTATGGAGGGGCAGGCGTGGGGGTGGAGGGAGAGGGGTGCATGGAGGGGCACACAGTGAGGGTGGAGGGGTGGGTGCATGGAGGAGCAGGCGTGGGGGTGGAGGGAGGGGTGGGTGCATGACGGGGGGTGCACAGAGGGGCACAGAGTGAGGGTGGAGAGAGGGGTGGGTGCATGGAGGGACAGGCATGGGGTGGAGGGAGGGGTGGGTGCATGGAGGGACAGGCATAGGGGTGGAGGGAGGGGTGGGTGCATGGAGGGACAGGCATGGGGTGGAGGGAGGGGTGGGTGCATGGAGGGGCACAAGCGTGGGAGTGAAGGAAGGGGGTGCATGGAGGAGGGTGCATGGAGGGGCACAGAGTGAGGGTGGAGGGGGGTGTATGGAGGGGCAGGCATGGGGGTGGAGGGAGGGGGGTGTATGGAGGGGCAGGCATGGGGGTGGAGGGAGAGGGGTGCATGGAGGGGCACACAGTGAGGGTGGAGGGGGGTGTATGGAGGGGCAGGCGTGGGGGTGGAGGGAGAGGGGTGTACGGAGGGACACAGGTGTGGGGGTGGAGGAGGAGTGCATGAAGGGGGGTGCATGGAGGGGCACAGAGGGAGGGTGGAGGGAGGGGTGAGTAGAGTGTAGGCATGTGTGTGGATTTGTAGAGACAGTGGTACACCGGCTAACGGACAGGTGGCTAGAGGGGTGGGTGTGGGGAAGCATGGGGGGAGGCATGGCCTGGGGGGATGGATGGACGACTGGAGAAAGGGAAGGATGGATGGTGGCATAAACACAGATCCATGACTGGGGTCGGCAGGTACGTCTGAAATCTGGACGATGTTCGGATGCATGTGAGTGGATATGTGGGGATGGGTGGAAGGATAGGGGCATGGACATGGGTATAGATTGATGGTTGGATGGGCATCAGTGGGGGGATGGATGGTTGGACGGGTGGGGAAGGGGGACGGGTGGGGGGATGGATGGTTGGACGGGTGGGGAAGGGGGATGGATGGTTGGACGGGTGGGGAAGGGGGACGGGTGGGGAAGGGGGATGGATGGTTGGACGGGTGGGGAAGGGGGACGGGTGGGGAAGGGGGATGGATGGTTGGACGGGTGGGGAAGGGGGATGGGTGGGGGGATGGATGGTTGGACGGGTGGGGAAGGGGGACGGGTGGGTGAATACGAACCGTGGACTTCAGAAAATCAGACTTTGACTCCCTCAGGGAACTGATGGGCAGGATCCCCTGGGAGAATAACATGAGGGGGAGAGGAGTCCAGGAGAGCTGGCTGTATTTTAAAGAATCCTTATTGAGGTTACAGGAACAAACCATCCCGATGTGTCGAAAGAATAGTAAATATGGCAGGCGAGCAGCTTGGCTTAACAGTGAAATCCTTGCTGATCTTAAACACAAAAAAGAGGCTTACAAGAAGTGGAAGTTTGGACAAATGACCAGGGAAGAGTATAAAAATATTGCTCGGGCCTGCAGGAGTGAAATCAGGAAGGCCAAATCACACCTGGAGCTGCAGCTAGCAAGAGATGTTAAGATTAACAAGAAGGGTTTCTACAGGTATGTTAGCAACAAGAAGAAAGTCAAGGAAAGTGTGGGCCCCTTACTGAATGAGGGCGGCAACCTAGTGACAGAGGATGTGGAAAAAGCTAATGTGCTCAATGCTTTTTTTGCCTCTGTCTTCACGAACAAGGACAGCTCCCAGACTGCTGCGCTGGGCAGCACAGCATGGGGAGGAGGTGACCAGCCCTCTGTGGAGATAGAGGTGGTTTGGGACTATTTAGAAAAGCTGAACGTGCACAAGTCCATGGGGCCGGACGCGTTGCATCCGAGAGTGCTAAAGGAGTTGGCGGCTGTGATTGCAGAGCCATTGGCCATTATCTTTGAAAACTCATGGCGATCGGGGGAAGTCCCGGACGACTGGAAAAAGGTTAATGTAGTGCCCATCTTTAAAAAAGGGAAGAAGGAGGATCCTGGGAACTACAGGCCAGTCAGCCTCACCTCAGTCCCTGGAAAAATCATGGAGCAGGTCCTCAAGGAATCAATTCTGAAGCACTTAGAGGAGAGGAAAGTGATCAGGAACAGTCAGCATGGATTCACCAAGGGCAAGTCGTGCCTGACTAATCTAATTGCCTTCTAGGACGAGATAACTGGCTCTGTGGATGAGGGGAAAGCAGTGGACGTGTTGTTCCTTGACTTTAGCAAAGCTTTTGACACGGTCTCCCACAGTATTCTTGCCAGCAAGTTAAAGAAGTCTGGGCTGGATGAATGCACTATAAGGTGGATAGAAAGTTGGCGAGATTGTCGGGCTCAACGGGTAGTGATCAATGGCTCCATGTCTAGTTGGCAGCCGGTGTCAAGTGGAGTGCCCCAGGGGTCGGTCCTGTGGCCGGTTTTGTTCAATATCTTCATAAATGATCTGGAGGATGGTGTGGATTGCACTCTCAGCAAGTTTGCAGACAACACTAAACTGGGAGGAGTGGTAGATACGCTGGAGGGTAGGGATAGGATACAGAAGGACCTAGACAAATTGGAGGACTGGGCCAAAAGAAATCTGATGAGGTTCAACAAGGACAAGTGCAGAGTCCTGCTCTTAGGACGGAAGAACCCAATGCACAGCTACAGACTAGGGACCGAATGGCTCGGCAGCAGTTCTGCGGAAAAGGACCTAGGGGTTACAGTGGACGAGAAGCTGGATATGAGTCAACCGTGTGCCCTTGTTGCCAAGAAGGCCAATGGCATTTTGGGATGTATAAGTAGGGGCATTGCCAGCAGATCGAGGGACGTGATCGTTCCCCTCTATTCGGCACTGGTGAGGTCTCATCTGGAGTACTGTGTCCAGTTTTGGGCCCCACACTACAAGAAGGATGTGGATAAATTGGAAAGAGTCCAGCGGAGGGCAACAAAAATGATGAGGGGACTGGAACACATGACGTATGAGGAGAGGCTGAGGGAACTGGGATTGTTTAGTCTGCGGAAGAGAAGAATGAGGGGGGATTTGATAGCTGCTTTCAACTACCTGAAAGGGGGTTCCAAAGAGGATGGATCTAGACTGTTCTCAATGGTAGCAGGTGACAGAACGAGGAGTAATGGTCTCAAGTTGCAATGGGGGAGGTTTAGGTTGGATATTAGGAAAAACATTTTCACTAGGAGGGTGGGGAAGCACTGGAATGCGTTACCTAGGGAGGTGGTGGAATCTCCTTCCTTAGAGGTTTTTAAGGTCCGGCTTGACAAAGCCCTGGCTGGGATGATTTAATTGGGGATTGGTCCTGCTTTGAGCAGGGGGTTGGACTAGATACCTCCTGAGGTCCCTTCCAACCCTGATCTTCGATGATCGATGGTTGGAGGGGTGGGGAGGGAGGATGGGCGGGGGGATGGATGGTTGGACGGGTGGGGAGGGAGGATGGGCGGGGGGATGGATGGTTGGAGGGGTGGGGAGGGAGGATGGGCGGGGGGATGGATGGTTGGACGGGTGGGGAAGGGGGATGGGTGGGGGGATCGGTGGTTGGACGGGTGGGGAAGGGGGATGGGCGGGTGGATCGATGGTTGGACGGGTGGGGAAGGGGGATGGGTGGGGAGATTGGTGGTTGGACGGGTGGGGAAGGGGAATGGGTGGGGAGATTGGTGGTTGGACGGGTGGGGAACGGGGATGGGCGGGTGGATCGGTGGTTGGACGGGTGGGGAAGGGGGATGGGCGGGTGGATCGGTGGTTGGACGGGTGGGGAAGGGGGATGGGTGGGGGGATCGGTGGTTGGACGGGTGGGGAAGGGGGATGGGCGGGTGGATCAATGATTGGATGGGAGGGGACGGGGATGGGTGGGTGTATCGATGGTTGGACGGGTGGGGAAGGGGGATGGGTGGGGGAAGCGATGGTTGGACGGGTGAGGAAGGGGGATGGATGGGGGGAACGATGGTTGGACGGGTGGGGAAGGAGGATGGGCGGGGGGATCGGTGGTTGGACGGGAGGGGAAGGGAGATGGGTGGGGGATCAATGATTGGATGAGAGGGGACGGGGATGGGTGGGTGTATCAATTGTTGGACGGGTGGGGAAGGGGATTGGTGAGTGGGTCGATGGTTGGACGGGAGGGGACGGGTGCTGTAGGGCAGGGGGTGGGGCGGGGGGCTCAGCAGGGGGCGCTCTGCCTTGGCAGGCGGGGCCGGCCCCAAGGCAGCACTAGGGGGCATTGTGGGGCAGGGAGCGGGGTGGGGGGCGCTGTGCTGACCGAGGCAGGGGAGTTACATGGAGGTGCAAAGAAGGGGACAGTTGTGCGATGAACACTTTGTGCAGAGGCTGGTGTGTGCGTCGTGCGGCTGTGTCAGGCTGTGTGTATCTTTTTGGGGGGTGTGTGTGCAAGGGTCGTGTCATCAGCTGAGTGCGTTTCAGGGTACGGCGGCAGGGAGTCTGCATGGGGGGGTATTCGGTAAGGTGTGTGGTGAGCTCCGCGTCTCACGTGGTGTGTGCCTTGGGTTTGTGTTGGGTTGTGCAGAAGGAGACGTGTGCATTTGACAGAGGTCCCAGCTCAGGTTGTGTATCGTGTAGCCCATGTGTGGCTGGGGCGCGGGGTGATTTGGGGGGCATGTGGGGAGGGTGGAAGGTGTTGGAGGGGATGTGCAGTGGATAGGGGTGTATTGTGTACAGGTATAGGTGTGTGGGCGGAAGGGGGACTCTTCTGTGTGTAACTGTGGGTGGGTGTGAGGCAGGGTTTGTGGTGAATGGGAAGGGTGGAGAAGGAGTGTGTATGCAGCTTGTGTATTCTGTGTGTGTGAACGCAGCAAGAGATGTGTGCGTGTGTAAAGGGGACTTGGCTGGCAGGGCGTGCATGTTCTCCAGGTGTGTGCCCGGCGGCAGGGTGTGTCTTCTCCAGGTGTGCGCCCGATGGCAGGGTGTTTATTCTCCAGGTGTGCACCGGGCAGCAGGGTGTGTGTGTTCTCCGGGTGTGCACCCGGCTTGGTTATTCTGTCTCTGTAAACAGCTTAATGTGTGTGTGAGCACAGCGGGGGGGGGGGTGTGAGAGAGAGGGGGGAGGCAGCTCCCTTTCCCCCCCCAGACTCAGAAGGACAATCCCCACCCCCATCCCCAGCTGGGATCACTCCAGCCCCACCCAAACCCTGGGCTCAGGCCCAAGGAAAGGGGGGAAGAGAAGGAGAATTCGCCCTTTTGGCAGAAAGGAGGGAAGTGGGGGCGGGTGGGTTAGACTGGGGGGGCGGCTGGGAGCCAGGACTCCTGGGTTCTCTCCCCGGCTCTGGGAGGGGAGTGGGGGCGGGTGGGTTAGAGCGGGGGGGGGCGGCTGGGAGCCAGGACTCCTGGGTTCTCTCCTTGGCTCTGGGAGGGGAGTGGGGGCTAGTGGTTAGAGTGTGGGGCTGGGAGCCAGGACTCCTGGGTTCTATTAACCCTTCCCCCACAGCTGCCTGCCCTGTGTGTGTATGGGGGGGGGGGGGGGCTTCCAAACCCCATCAGCCCCTGGCTGCAGGCACGTCCGCAATGGCTGATGTCCCTCCCCCCCACCTCGCCAGCCAATGGCAACGCACACGGCCACGGACAGCCAATGGGGGAGGAGCAATAACAGCAGCTGGGCTGGGAGGGCCTGAGAGTGACCCTGCCCCCCTCAGAGCCGCCCCTCCCCTTCCCTGCACGTGCGGGGGGGGGGGGGGGGCTCCACAACCAGGGTGCCCCTCACTCCCGACCCGCAGCCCCCTGCTACCCCAGACCTGCCCCCCAACCCCCATTCTGCCGGTGCCCCCCACTCCCGCCCCGCAGCCCCCTGCCCCCCCAGCTCTGGCGGTGCCCCTCACTCCCGACCCACAGCCCCTTGCCCCCCCCAGCTCTGCCGGTGCCCCTCACTCCTGACCCACAGCCCCTTGCCCCCCCCCAGCTCTGCCGGTGCCCCTCACTCCTGACCCACAGCCCCCTGCCCCCCCCAGCTCTGCCGGTGCCCCTCACTCCTGACCCACAGCCCCCTGCCCCAGCTCTGCCGGTGCCCCTCACTCCTGACCTGCAGCCCCCTGCCCCCCCCCAGCTCTGCCGGTGCCCCCCACTCCCGACCCACAGCCCCCTGTTAGCCCAGCCCTGCCCCCCCCGCCCTGTCAGTGCCCCTCACTCCCGACCTGCAGCCCCCTGCCCCCCCCAGCTCTGCCAGTGCCCCTCAGTCCCGACCCGCAGCCCCCTGCCCCCCCCAGCTCTGCCGGTGCCCCTCACTCCCGACCCGCAGCCCCCTGCCAGCCCAGCCCTGCCCCCCCCCAGCCCTGCCGGTGCCCCCCACTCCCAACCCGCAGCCCTGTGCCCTCCCCAGAGGCAGGTTCAGTTCCTGGGGCCCAGCTGCCGTCAGGATCATGTTCCCCGGTAGCTGCCCCCCCCCCGGCCCCTGTTTGGGGTTTGTCACCTGGGGAACCAACCGCCCAGCCCGTGGCTGCCACCTGCACCCGCCGTGCCCCGGGGGGGGGGGGGGGGGCTTTAGTCCTCCAATGAACCCCCCGCCCCCTGCCCAGATCCCCGGCCCACAGCACAGCGCACCCTGCGCCCCCCCCCCCCCCCGAGCCGCCCCCGCTCACTGCTCTGGGCCAGGGGTCTCTGCGGGCGGGGGGCGGGGGGGGGGCCTGTCACACAGGATGCAGCTGTGACGGCTGCAACTGCCAGGCAGGTGCCAGGGGTGGGGGAGTCTCGGTGTCAGCCTGGTGGGGGAGGGATGCAGGGGGGGAGAGGTGCAAAGGAAGTGGGGGAGGGGTGGAGTGGCGGGAGGGCATGGGGGTGCAGAGGGGGAGGGGTGCAAAGGCATTGGGGGGAGGGGCAGGGGTGCAGAAGGGGGAGGGGCGGGGGGGGGGGCTCCGGCATGTTCTGGTTCCTTCCTGCCCAGCGCTTGGCCGGGTGCCCAGCCCGGGTGGCTATTTATATCCTGTCCCCATGTGCCCCTGCGCTGGCAGCCGTGGGCTGGGGGGACGGGCAGGGGGCTGGGCCCCCCGCGTCTGCAGAGCTGGGGGTGGGGGAGACACGTGTGAGCGTGGTTGGGGGGGGCGTTAGCGTGTGCAGGCGTGTGTCTGTGTCCCCGCCCGCTCTCTGGCTCTGGGAGGGTCTTTGCAGGCATGACCCCGGCGTGCGGACCGGTGCATGGAGTAGCGTGTTCAGGCGTGTTTGGGATCCGGATTCGTGCCTGAGAGAATATTACCGTGTGGCTGCCCTCGCGTGTACCAGCGTGGCCCATGTATGTGTCACTGTAGCCGGCATGTGTCTTAGCGTGTCTGCCTAGGCATGGCTGGCATAGGTATTGTGTCTTGGCATGTCGAGGCATGTTTGGTCAATGCAAGCGTGTCCTGCGTGGTAAGGTATGTGTTAGCGTGTCCGGCGTATGCAGTGATCTGGGTGGGTCTGTACGTGCTGGGTTACCATGTCTGGTGTGTGTGTTGACATGGCCGGGCCGTGTCACGGCGTGTCCAGGGAGGTGGCTGTCGGTGCCGTGTTAGCGTGTCCGGTGTATGTCGTGGCGTGTCCAGGCGGGTGGCTGTCGGTGCCGTGTTAGCGTGTCCGGTGTGTGTCGTGGCATGTCCAGGCGGGTGGCTGGCGGTGCCGTGTTAGCGTGTCCGGTGTATGTCGTGGCGTGTCCAGGCGCGAGGCTGGCGGTGCCGTGTTAGCGTGTCCGGTGTGTGTCGTGGCGTGTCCAGGCGGGTGGCTGGCGGTGCCGTGTTAGCGTGTCCGGTGTGTGTCGTGGCATGTCCAGGCGGGTGGCTGGCGGTGCCGTGTTAGCGTGTCCGGTGTGTGTCGTGGCGTGTCCAGGCGTGTTTACTGTGTATGTGCCCCCCCCCACATCCCGACCCCCCACGTGTGTCTCCAAGCAGCTGTTTCCCAGCTCCCCTCCCATCGCTGGGCAACAAGGCCGAGCCAGGCCCCCATTGGCCGATGGGGCGATGACATCAGCAGGCCAGGCAGAGTTAATAGGGCGGGGGGGGGGAGCCAGGTCAGCGTGCCTGCCTCTGTTACCATAGCAACAGAGAAAGCGATGGGCTCCATCCCCCCCACCCCGACCACAGGCTCCCCCCTTCCTTGCCCCCCCCCCCCCGAGCCACCCATTTCTGGGGGGCGCAGGGCTGGGCTGGCAGGGGCTGCGGGTCGGGAGTGAGGGGCACCGGCAGGGCTGGGGGGGCAGGGGCTGTGGGTCGGGAGTGAGGAGCACCGGCAGGGCTGGGGGGGCAGGGGCTGCGGGTTGGGAGTGAGGGGCACCGGCAGGGCTGGGGGGCCCAGGGCTGGAGGGGCAGGGGCTGCGGGTCGGGAGTGAGGGGCACCGGCAGAGCTGGGGGGCAGGGCTGGGCTGGCAGGGGCTGCGGGTCGGGAGTGAGGGGCACCGGCAGGGCTGGGGGGCAGGTCTGGGCTGGCAGGGGGCTGCGGGTCGGGAGTGGGGGGAACCGGCAGAGCTGGGGGGCAGGGCTGGGCTGGCAGGGGCTGCGGGTCGGGAGTGAGGGGCACCGGCAGGGCTGGGGGGGGCAGGGCTGGGCTGGCAGGGGCTGCGGGTCGGGAGTGAGGGGCACCGGCAGAGCTGGGGGGGCAGGGCTGGGCTGGCAGGGGGCTGCGGGTCGGGAGTGAGGGGCACCGGCAGGACTGGGGGGGCCCAGGGCTGGGCCAGCAGGGGCTGCGGGGCAGGAGTGAGGGGCACCGGCAGAGCTGGGGGGGCAGGGCTGGGCTGGCAGGGGGCTGCGGGTCAGGAATGAGGGGCACCGGCAGGGCTGGGGGGGCCCAGGGCTGGGCTGGCAGGGGGCTGCGGGTCGGGAGTGAGGGGCACCGGCAGGGCTGGGGGGGGCCCAGGGCTGGGCTAGCAGGGGGCTGCGGGTCGGGAGTGGGGGGCACCGGCAGGGTTGGGGGGCCCAGGGCTGGGCTGGCAGGGGCTGCGGGGCGGGAGTGAGGGGCACCGGCAGAGCTGGGGGGCAGGGCTGGGCTGGCAGGGGGCTGCGGGGCGGGAGGGAGGGGCACCGGCAGGGCTGGGGGGCAGGTCTGGGCTAGCAGGGGCTGCGGGGCGGGAGTGAGGGGCACCGGCAGGGCTGGGGGGCAGGTCTGGGCTAGCAGGGGCTGCGGGGCGGGAGTGAGGGGCACCGGCAGGGCTGGGGGCAGGTCTGGGCTAGCAGGGGCTGCGGGGCGGGAGGGAGGGGCACCAGCAGGGCTGTGGGGGGGCAGGGCTGGGCCAGCAGGGGCTGCGGGTCGGGAGTGAGGGGCACCGGCAGAGCTGGGGGGGCAGGGCTGGGCCGGCAGGGGCTGCGGGTCGGGAGTGAGGGGCACCGGCAGGGCTGGGGGGGGGCAGGGCTGGGCCGGCAGGGGCTGCGGGTCGGGAGTGAGGGGCACCGGCAGGGCTGGGGGGGGCAGGGCTGGGCCGGCAGGGGCTGCGGGTCGGGAGTGAGGGGCACCGGCAGGGCTGGGGGGGGCAGGGCTGGGCCGGCAGGGGCTGCGGGTCGGGAGTGAGGGGCACCGGCAGGGCTGTGGGGCAGGTCTGGGCCGGCAGGGGCTGCGGGGCAGGAGTGAGGGGCACCGGCAGGGCTCGGGGGGGGGCAGGGCTGGGCTGGCAGGGGGCTGTGGGGTGGGAGTGAGGGGCACCGGCAGGGCTCGGGGGGGGCAGGGCTGGGCTGGCAGGGGGCTGTGGGGTGGGAGTGAGGGGCACCGGCAGGCCTGGGGGGGGGCAGGGGCTGGGCTAGCAGGGGGTGTGGGGGGGGACCCCAGGCCTATGGCAGGCTGGCTCCTGTCTGTCTCTGCGGGGGCGGGTGGGGGCAGAGATCAGCGGGGCCCAGAGTCCGGGTTACTGATTAACTCCTGCCCAGGGCTCACGGAGCTGTGGGGGAGGGGCGGGGGCCTGCGACCAACCCTACAATAACAACCCTTCACCGCACGCCCTGCCGGCCAATCAGCATCTTTCCGGCCATGGTCCGGAGAAGGGAAACTGAGGCAGAGGCACAGGGACTCACCCTCATCTAACCCCCAGACTCCACTCCCTGTCTCGTACCCACCCCCACCTCTGTGCCAAGGTAGGCGGGTCTGAGCAGGACTCCTGGGTTCTCTCGCTGGCTCTGGGAGGGGAGTGGGGGCTGGTGGGTTAGAGCGGGGGTGGCTGGGAGCCAGGACTCCTGGGTTCTCTCGCCGGCTCTGGGAGGGGAGTGGGGCACAACGGGGGCCCTGATCCTGGCTGGAGGGGTCTGTATTTGCTACCCTAGCACAGAACTGCCCAAAGCAGGAAGACCCCCTACCTACACCCCCCAGCCCGTTCTGCCTTTTCAAGCAGCATCTCATTTCTGCCCCCAACGTGGGGGGGCAGGGATGTGCCTACTCCCCCCGCCCCGATCAGGTTACCACTCCCCACCCCCACCCCAGCTGGGCCGCACCTGTCCCCGCAGCCCACCAGCAGGTGGGCCCTCCCTCGGGGCGATCCGGTTCCAGCCACACCCGGGGGGGTGCAGGGTGGGTGGGGCTGGACAGGTGGGGAGCAGCTCCGGTGTCTCGCTACCCAAGGCCCAAAGGGGATGGACGGGGCTGCGGGAACCAGGTTGAGGAGCAGGACACCTGGGTTCTATCCCCGGCTCTGGGAGTTGGGGGGGGGACTGGTGGGTTAGAGCAGGGGAGAGCGGTGTGGGGTTGGGAGCCAAGATGCCTGGGGTCCTTCCCCAGCTCTGCCACTGACTATGTTCCTTCCTCTCTCTGTGCCTCAGTTTCCCTCCACCCGCCAGCCTCTGTTTATATAGATTTCAAGCCCTTTGGCACAAGTACTGTGTGAATCTTTGCGGCGCCCGGGCCCCGATCTCGGTCTGGGGGGGTCTGGGCGGCAGCCAGCGCGATGGGACCCCGATCTCGGTCCAAGGGGGGGGTCTGGGAGGCGCCTGGCACATTACACCCGAGGCTTTTAACACAATAAAACCAAGGCCTCTATGAGACCAGTCCAGCTGTGGGCGCCGAGCCCCACCAGGGAGGAAGCCGGGGCAGCCGAGACGGAGCCCCACCGCGCGGTGTGTGAGGGCAGCCGCTCTCGGAGAACGGGCCCGGTGGGCCCGGCCAGCCTGGCTTCTGCAGCCAGGAAACTGGTTGACCTGAGACTTCAGCGCCACCATGGGGGGGCGGCTTAGGGCGTTGGCGCCGTCAGCCTGCCCCCAGGGCACCAGCTCCTGGACTCACCTGCCAGGCCCCCAGGCTGGGAGAATGGGCGCTTGTGCCCCACGCAGTAACATTGCCTGAGTCTGCAGAGAGCCTGAGCCCGTCACTGTGGGAGGGGGGAGCTGCCCTGTGCCTTTCAATGGGGTGTTAACTCCAGGCCTCAGAGCTCTGGATCACCCCAGGGGACTGCCCCCAAGGTGGGGGGAAGAGAGACACCAGGCCCCATGGAGCCCCTGGTGCCACCCATCTGGATGGGGGTGGGGCCACAACAGTGGGTGTGGCTACAAGGCACCCCCCCCACCCCAGATGGGGATCCGCGGGATCACATGCAGGGGCCAAACAGAATTCGCAGAAGAGCCCAAGACAGGGACGGGGGACGCAGGATGCCTGGGTTCCATTCCCAGTGCTGGGAGCGTGGGAGAGTTACGGCCCAGCTCTGTGACTCAGTTTCCCCTCCTGCCTTTGTCGAATTGGACTGGAAGGGGTTTGGGGCAGTGGCCGGCGCGACGGGGGCCCTGATCCTGGCTGGGGGGGCCTGGGCAGCGCCTGGCAGGACGGAGAACAGGTGGCATGACGCAGATGAAGCTAGCAGTAATCGGCCAACCTCGGCCGTTTTTCTGGGCTCTGCATGACCTGCGCATGGGGAGATCCTCTAGCCGGAGGGGAAACAGGGCAAGGCCACAGGAAGGCTGGGGTGGAAAATCTGCCCCCCAGCCACTGGCTAACGCCTGCCCCCCGTCCTTTCGCATACCCATCACCCTGGCTCTAGCGGAGTGCGGGAGAGGGGGGCTCAGAGGGGCCGCGGTTGCGCAGGGAGGAAATCCCGGGCCCCAAAGGGCTCCAGCCCAGCGGAGAAAGATAGGGCCCAACCCGACGGCGGGAAGCGAGGGGCCCTTGGAACAAGCAGCCGGGGGGGGCGGGCGGGGGGTGCTGGGGGCTCGGATCCGGTCGGAAAGACTGTCTCCAAGGCGCTTTAGCCAAACCCAAGTTACCGGCCCCCATCCAGGGGGAGATTCTCTGGCCTGGCAAGCCAGGAGGTTGACTCCCAGCTCCCCCCACCCCCCGGGCTCTAACCACTAGCCCCCACTCCCCTCCCAGAACTGGGGAGAGAACCCAGGAGTCCTGGCTCCCTGCCTCCCCTCCTCTAACCCACCAGCCCCCACTCCCCTCCCAGAGCTGGGGTGAGAACCCAGGAGTCCTGGCTCCCAGCCCTCTCTCAACTCTAACCACTAGCTCCCAGAGCTGGGGCGAGAACCCAGGAGTCCTGGCTCCCAGCCCCGCCCCCGCTCTAACCCACCAGCCCCCACGCCCCTCCCAGAGCCAGGTGTCCCACTAGCCATGAAAGGAGAGGGAATTAAAGGTATTGACGGAGGCGCTGGGCAATTAGCCCAGGGAACTCCCTGTCACTGGATCTCACAGTTTAGCAGGCTGAGGCTGGGGGGCCGAGAAAATCACCCAGAATGACAGGAAGGGGGGGGATTGACCCCCATGTGTCAGGGCAGGGACTGGCCGGGTCAGGACGGGGGGGGGGGGATTGACCCCCATGTGTCAGGGCAGGGACTGGCCGGGTCAGGACGGGGGGGGGGGGGATTGACCCCCCATGTGTCAGGGCAGGGACTGGCCGGGTCAGGACGGGGGAGAGGGGGATTGACCCCCATGTGTCAGGGCAGGGACTGGCCGGGTCAGGACGCCGGGGGGGGGGATTGACCCCCATGTGTCAGGGCAGGGACTGGTCGGGTCAGGATGGGGGGGGATTGACCCCCATGTGTCAGGGCAGGGACTGGCCGGGTCAGGACGCCGGGGGGGGGGATTGACCCCCATGTGTCAGGGCAGGGACTGGCCGGGTCAGGACGGGGGGTGGGGATTGACCCCCATGTGTCAGGGCAGGGACTGGCCGGGTCAGAGCTCCCGGCACGTCTCGTGTGGTCGCCTGTCGCCCCCCAGTGGGCAAATGTCAGAACAGCTCCCAGGGCGGGGCCTGGCTGGCTCAGGGGGCGGGGCCTGGCTGGCTCAGGGGGCGGGGAATGGGGCCCGGGGCCTGTCCCCTCTAGGGGGCGCCGGCCCCATGGTCATGGCTCAGGCAGCACTGGATTTCTAACCAATCAGGATGGGGAGTGAGCGGCCCCCGCCCCCCAGAGCTCCCTGCCGCGCGGTTGGCTGAGCGCTGGGGAGATTGAGAGCTTGCGGCCCAATCAGAAATTGCTGGAAAACTCACACATCTGTATCGCCGGGGGGGTTTCCAGGTGTTCCTGTGGGAAGGACCAGATGGGGGGGGGGGGCGGGATGGATGCGGGGCACAGGGGGAGGGGGCGGGTGCCAGGTGTCGGGGATCCGGAGCCCAGGGAGGGGAAGCCTGTGGGGCGAATCTGGGCCAGACCCAGGCGGGGGATCCGGGCTGGACCAATGGGGGAGCTGGGAGGGGGAGCTGGGTCCCCTGCACCCCCACCCCCGCCGGCTCTGCCTGACCCCCCCGCACGGTTACCCCCGTGCCCGCCCCCCACACTCTGCCCCACCACCCACCCGATGTGACGCATCGAAAGTTGCATCCGCCCCCCCCCCTTTTACCTGCGCGCGGGTCCCTCCACCGGCAGCCGGCCCGGCGGGGGGGGGGGGCGCCCCCCATCTCCCTCCGACGCCCCGTGATTGACAGCCGGGCCGCCCCGCAGCCCGCGCCCCCCCATCTCCGGGTGGCGGGGCGGGGCCGGGCCGTGGCGCAGTTCAGGCCCCGGCTCCGGGCTTCGCCTTGCGGCTCAGGCTGGTTCTTCCTCCGGAGCCAAACCGGAGTCAAACCGCCCCGCCCCCTGCACCCCCTCCCCCGCCGGATGGGGAGTCACAGCGTCCCTATCCGTGTGTGTAGAGGGGGTGTCACAGCGGCGCTACCTCCCCGCGTGGGGGGGGGGGTGAATGTGGGGGTGTCACAGCATCTCTACCCCCCCCGCGTGTGTGGGTCACAGTGCCTCTACCCCCCCCCCCAGTGGGGTATCACATTTTCTCTACTCCCCCCCGTGTGGGGGGTGTGTGACAACGTCTCTACCCCCCCCCACCGCGTGTGTGGAGGGTCATAGTGCCTCTAACCCCCCATCTGTGAGTGCGGGGGGGTCACAACGTCGCTACACCCCCCCCCGTGTGTGTGTGTGTCATTGCACCTCTAACCCCGCCGCCCGTGTGTGTGTGTGTGTGTGTCTGTCATTGCACCTCTAACCCCGCCACCCCGTGTGTGTGTGTCATTGCACCTCTAACCCCGCCGCCCGTGTGTGTGTGTGTGTGTCTGTCATTGCACCTTTAACCCCGCCACCCCGTGTGTGTGTGTGTGTGTGTCTGTCATTGCACCTTTAACCCCGCCACCCCGTGTGTGTGTGTGTGTGTCTGTCATTGCACCTCTAACCCCGCCGCCCCGTGTGTGTGTGTGTGTCTGTCATTGCACCTCTAACCCCGCCGCCCCGTGTGTTTGTCTGTCATTGCACCTCTAACCCCGCCGCCCTGTGTATGTGTGTGTCTGTCATTGCACCTCTAACCCCGCCGCCCGTGTGTGTGTGTGTCTGTCATTGCACCTCTAACCCCGCCGCCCCGTGTGTGTGTGTGTCTGTCATTGCACCTCTAACCCCGCCGCCCTGTGTGTGTGTGCGTGTCATTGCACCTGTAACCCCGCCGCCCGTGTGTGTGTGTGTCTGTCATTGCACCTGTAACCCGGCCGCCCCGTGTGTGTGTGTCATTGCACCTGTAACCCGGCCGCCCCGTGTGCGTGTGTCATTGCACCTCTAACCCCGCCGCCCCGTGTGTGTGTGTGATTGCACCTCTAACCCCGCCGCCCGTGTGTGTCTGTCATTGCACCTCTAAGCCCGCCGCCCGTGTGTGTGTGTGTCTGTCATTGCACCTCTAACCCCGCCGCCCCGTCTGTGTGTGTGTGTGTGTGTGTCATTGCACCTCTAACCCCGCCACCGTGTGTGTGTGTCATTGCACCTCTAACCCCGCCGCCCCGTGTGTGTGTGTGTGTCTGTCATTGCACCTCTAACCCCGCCGCCCGTGTGTGTCTGTCATTGCACCTCTAACCCCGCCGCCCCGTGTGTGTGTGTGTGTCTGTCATTGCACCTCTAACCCCGCCGCCCCTGTGTGTGTGTGTGTCTGTCATTGCACCTCTAACCCCGCCGCCCCGTGTGTGTGTGTCTGTCATTGCACCTCTAACCCCGCCGCCCCGTGTGTGTGTGTGTGTCTGTCATTGCACCTCTAACCCCGCCGCCCCGTGTGTGTGTGTGTCTGTCATTGCACCTCTAACCCCGCCGCCCCGTGTGTGTGTGTCTGTCTGTCATTGCACCTCTAACCCCGCCGCCCCGTGTGTGTGTGTGTGTGTGTGTGTCATTGCACCTCTAACCCCGCCACCGTGTGTGTGTGTCATTGCACCTCTAACCCCGCCGCCCCGTGTGTGTGTGTGTGTCTGTCATTGCACCTCTAACCCCGCCGCCCGTGTGTGTCTGTCATTGCACCTCTAACCCCGCCGCCCCGTGTGTGTGTGTGTGTCTGTCATTGCACCTCTAACCCCGCCGCCCCTGTGTGTGTGTGTGTCTGTCATTGCACCTCTAACCCCGCCGCCCCGTGTGTGTGTGTCTGTCATTGCACCTCTAACCCCGCCGCCCCGTGTGTGTGTGTGTGTCTGTCATTGCACCTCTAACCCCGCCGCCCCGTGTGTGTGTGTGTCTGTCATTGCACCTCTAACCCCGCCGCCCCGTGTGTGTGTGTCTGTCTGTCATTGCACCTCTAACCCCGCCGCCCCGTGTGTGTGTGCGTGCGTGTGTGTCTGTCATTGCACCTCTAACCCCGCCGCCCCGTGTGTGTGTCTGTCATTGCACCTCTAACCCCGCCGCCCCGTGTGTGCGTGTCATTGCACCTCTAACCCCGCCGCCCTGTGTGTGTGTGTGTCTGTCTGTCATTGCACCTCTAACCCCGCCGCCCCGTGTGTGTGTGTGTGTCTGTCATTGCACCTCTAAGCCCGCTGCCCGTGTGTGTGTGTCTGTCATTGCACCTCTAACCCCGCCGCCCCGTCTGTGTGTGTGTGTGTGTGTGTCATTGCACCTCTAACCCCGCCACCGTGTGTGTGTGTCATTGCACCTCTAACCCCGCCGCCCCGTGTGTGTGTGTGTGTCTGTCATTGCACCTCTAACCCCGCCGCCCGTGTGTGTCTGTCATTGCACCTCTAACCCCGCCGCCCCGTGTGTGTGTGTGTGTCTGTCATTGCACCTCTAACCCCGCCGCCCTGTGTGTGTGTGTGTCTGTCATTGCACCTCTAACCCCGCCGCCCCGTGTGTGTGTGTCTGTCATTGCACCTCTAACCCCGCTGCCCCGTGTGTGTGTGTGTGTCTGTCATTGCACCTCTAACCCCGCCGCCCCGTGTGTGTGTGTCTGTCTGTCATTGCACCTCTAACCCCGCCGCCCCGTGTGTGTGTGTGTGTGTGTGTGTCATTGCACCTCTAACCCCGCCACCGTGTGTGTGTGTCATTGCACCTCTAACCCCGCCGCCCCGTGTGTGTGTGTGTGTGTCTGTCATTGCACCTCTAACCCCGCCGCCCGTGTGTGTCTGTCATTGCACCTCTAACCCCGCCGCCCCGTGTGTGTGTGTGTGTCTGTCATTGCACCTCTAACCCCGCCGCCCCTGTGTGTGTGTGTGTCTGTCATTGCACCTCTAACCCCGCCGCCCCGTGTGTGTGTGTGTCTGTCATTGCACCTCTAACCCCGCCGCCCCGTGTGTGTGTGTCTGTCATTGCACCTCTAACCCCGCCGCCCCGTGTGTGTGTGTGTGTCTGTCATTGCACCTCTAACCCCGCCGCCCTGTGTGTGTGTGTGTCTGTCTGTCATTGCACCTCTAACCCCGCCGCCCCGTGTGTGTGTGCGTGCGTGTGTGTCTGTCATTGCACCTCTAACCCCGCCGCCCCGTGTGTGTGTCTGTCATTGCACCTCTAACCCCGCCGCCCCGTGTGTGTGTGTGTGTGTGTCATTGCACCTCTAACCCCGCCGCCCTGTGTGTGTGTGTGTCTGTCTGTCATTGCACCTCTAACCCCGCCGCCCCGTGTGTGTGTGTGTGTCTGTCATTGCACCTCTAACCCCGCCGCCCTGTGTGTGTGTGTGTGTGTCATTGCACCTCTAACCCCGCCGCCCCGTGTGTGTGTGTGTGTCTGTCATTGCACCTCTAACCCCGCCGCCCCGTGTGTGTGTGTGTGTCTGTCATTGCACCTCTAACCCCGCCGCCCCGTGTGTGTGTGTGTGTCTGTCATTGCACCTCTAACCCCGCCGCCCATGTGTGTGTGTCATTGCACCTCTAACCCCGCCGCCCCGTGTGTGTGTGTGTGTGTGTGTGTGTGCGGCCCACAGCGCCTCCTGCTGGGGAGACTCATCTCCCCTGTTCCCCCCCAAACACCCCAGCCAGATGCCTGATGGGGAAGTGCCCGGGCTGCGGCTGGGGAGGGGGCAGGGCGCTGATGGGGGTTCAGGGTTGTGGGGGGATGTTTCAGTGCCTGGGGGAACGCACCCTCCCCAGCATGGCAGAGCCCCCCATGGTTACATCCCTCTTGCCCCACTCCAGCCTGGCTCTGCCCCTGGATCCAGAGGGGCCCAGTCAGTACCACAGCTGCTAGCCCAGGGCCCCATGGGGCAGATGCTCCCCCAGACCCCCAGCGGCAAGTCGTGAGAGTGCTCCGTGCCTCGGTTTCCCCACATGACGAGCAGCCATTCTGGCTAGTGGGGAACACTGGGGCCACGGGGGCAGAGCTGGGTTCGCGTCTGGCCTCAACAGCATGACGTGGGGCCCCAGGAGAAAGGGAGGCTGCAGGGAAATGGGGCTGGGAAACTGAGGCACAGGGACCAGACTCAAATTGAAACCTCTCCCCCCAGAGCAAACCAATGCCCCCACTGCCTGGTGCTCACCCCCAGCATGCACACCCCCTGAGGGCAGCCCCGCACCAGCCCCCCGATGGGGGGGTGACACACAGGCCCCATGGCGCTCTGCGAAAAGGTGGGTTTATTGCAGCGATGGGGGGTGTGGGGGGGCTCAGCTGTCCAGGCTCATGAGCAGGGCGGTCCCCCGTTTGATCCAGTGGTCGGGGGGGGCGGCGCCGGTCCGCAGCTCCACCCCGATGACGAAGGAGGGGCGCCCGGCGGAGCCGGCCCGGTTCGGGTAGTAATAGCAGGGGCAGGCGTAGGTCCCTGCGAGAGAGAGCGGGTCAGGGGGTGGGGCCCAGGCTGCCCCCCAGAGCATCCGGAGACCCCCCTGCCCCACACCTGGGAGACCATGAGCCCCCGGGTTGAGCCCAGAGACTCCGTCAGCCCAGTGCCCCCCAGACCCTCCCCCTCTCACCCGTCAGCGCCCCCACCCCAGATCCTCCCCCATCAGCCCAGCGCCCCCCAGACCCACCCACATCAGCGCCCCCACCCCAGACCTGCCCCCGTCAGAACAGCGCCACCCCAAACCCTGCCCCATCAACCCAGCACCCCCCACCTATCGCCCATCAGCATCCCCACCCCAGACCCTCCCCCATCAGCCCAGTGCCCCCCCAGACCCTGCCCCATCAGCCCAGCACCCCCCACCTGTCGCCCATCAGCGCCCCCACACCCAGACCCTCCCCCATCAGAACAGCACCCCGCCACCTCCCGCCCATCAGCGCCCCCACCCCAGACTCTCCCGTCAGCCCAGTGAACCCCCAGACCCCACCCCCATCAGAACAGCACCCCCACCCACTGCCCCATCAGCCTCATGCCCCCCCAGACCTATCACCCGTCAGTGCCCCCACCCCCAGACCCTCCCCATCGGCCCCGTGCCCCCACCCCCTCAGCACCCCCCACACACCCCCCGTCAGCCCAGTACCCCCCCAACCCCTCCTCCAAACGGGCAGCACCCCCCGATGTGATCAGCACAACCCCAGACCCTTCCCCTATCAGCACCACCACCCTGAGACCCCTCCCCTGTCAGCCCCACGCCCCCCAACCCCTCCCCCCCCGGGCGGTGCCCCCCGACCCCCCAGACCTTTGCTGCTCTTCTTCTTGCTCTCGCCGGGTTTGAAGTGCACCGTGGGCAGGGGGCAGACGAGCTGCATCGGCTCCGCTTCCACCAGACACGAGTTCTTCTTGTCCCAGCCCGCGCCCTCCAGGTACAGCCCCCGGACCCACACGCCGTCCTGGGGGGCAGGGAGCATCACCCCGGGTGCGGTCCCCCCCCACGCCGTCCCGGGGGGCAGGGAGCGTCAGCCCGGGCGCGGCCCCCGGACCCACATGCCGTCCCGGGGGGCAGGGAGCGTCACCCCGGGCGCGGCCCCCCCCCACGCCATCCCGGGGGCAGGGAGCATCACCCCGGGTGCGGCCCCCGGACCCACACGCCATCCCGGGGGGCAGGGAGCGTCACCCCGGGCGCGGCCCCCCCCCACGCCATCCCGGGGGCAGGGAGCGTCACCCCGGGCGCGGCCCCCGGACCCACACACCGTCCTGGGGAGCAGGGAGCATCACCCCGGGCACGGCCCCCCCACAGGCCGTCCCGGGGGGCAGGGAGCGTCACCCCGGGCGCGGCCCCCCCCCCGCCGTCCCGGGGGGCAGGGAGCGTCACCCCGGGCGCGGCCCCCGGACCCACACACCGTCCCAGGGGGCAGGGAGCATCACCCCGGGTACAGCACCCCCACACACACACACCATTCTGGGGGGATGGGAGCGTCACTCCTGGTACACCCCCCCCACACTCACACACCGTCCTGGGGAGCAGGGAGCGTCACCCCAGGTACAGCCCCCCCCACACGCCGTCCCGGGGGGCAGGGAGGGTTAGGGGTGACCCCACCGACCCCCTTGGGCTCTGGCCCCAGACACGCACCTTGGGCGGATACACCAGGTTATTGTCATCCACCGTGGAGACGATGAACTCCCACGACAGGGTGTCCACCGAGATCTGGAGGGGGGGGCAGGGAGAGGGGGTGGGATGGACCTGGCCCCCCCATCCTAGGAGTTCCCCTTTCCAGCAGGGCTGGGAACTGCCCCAGGTGCCCGCACGTGCCCCCAGGGCAGAGGGGGGCTCCGGCTCCATGCCCTTTTAGCTCTTGCCCCCCCCCACTCTAACCACTAGCCCCCACTCCCCTCCCAGCACCAGGGAGAGAACCCAGGAGTCCTGGCTCTCAGCCCCCCTGCTCTAACCCACCAGCCGCCACTCCCCTCCCAGCACCAGGGAGAGAACCCAGGAGTTCTGGCTCCCAGCCCCCCCTGCTCTAACCCACCCGATCCCACTCCCCTCCCAGAGCTGGGAGAGAACCCAGGAGTCCTGGCTCCCTGCCCCCTTGCTCTAACCCATCAGCCCCCACTCCCCTCCCAGAGCTGGGGAGAGAACCCAGGCGTCCTGGCTTCCAGCCCCCCCTCCTCTGACCCACCAGCCCCCGCTCCCCTCCCAGAGCCGGGAGAGAACCCAGGCGTCCTGGCTCTCAGCCCCCCTGCTCTAACCCACCAGCCGCCACTCCCCTCCCAGCACCAGGGAGAGAACCCAGGAGTCCTGGCTCTCAGCCCCCCTGCTCTAACCCACCCGACCCCACTCCCCTCCCAGCACCAGGGAGAGAACCCAGGAGTCCTGGCTCTCAGCCCCCCTGCTCTAACCCACCCGACCCCACTCCCCTCCCAGAGCCGGGAGAGAACCCAGGCGTCCTGGCTCCCTGCCCCCCAGCAGTACCCACGTTGTTCTGGCGGGCGGCTGCCTGCAGCACGGCCGTCAGGAACCCGGTGGGGAAGGTGAAGCCCGAGAGCCAGAAGAGCACGGGGGGATGCGCCGTCTCGGCCCAGCGGGCAAACTGCTCCACCCGCTGGCCCAGGTCCCGGGTCCAGGCGGCCAGCGGCTTCTGCGAGGGGTAAGCCTGGAGGGGGGGCAGGCACACGGCACAGCTCAGCATCGCTTGCCCCCCAGCGCTTGGAGCCTTTCACACACAGGGAAACTGAGGCACAGATCACCCAGGAGCCCCATTCCTAGCTCTGCTGCCCCGCCCTCTCCACAGGGGCTCCTCACCCTCCACTCCTGGGAGGTGGGCATGGGGGGGATAAAGGTGGTGGTTCTCCTGCAAGCCCCGCCCACAGCAGTTGAAGATTTGATCGGGGGGGGCAGGAACCTTCCCAATCGACCCACCGGTAGCCCCAAAGCCAGACACCCCTGGTACCCCCAGTCTGCTCCATTGGGAGCGCACGGGAGGGCAGCACTGGGGAGTCCTTGGGCCCCCAGGAAGGGTAGGGGGCTCTCCCATGGGGCAGCGACTCCAGCGCTCCCCCCAGCCGGGGGTGCCCTTACCCTCTCCCACATGGGGGGCACACGGGCGTCGAAGATGCAGTTGAAGATCTCTTCCAAGGTGGTGGACATGACCACCAGCCCCTGGATGCCCTTCTCCAGCTCCACCAGCGAGGATCTAGGGGGGAGGACACAGGTCATGTGGGGTCCCCCTTGGCGAGCCCCACACCTGGGCCCCAGCGCTGCCCCCGGTCTCTCCTGGGCCCAGAGGAACTCCCCACTGGGATCCCACGTTTGGCTCCAGGCCCCCTGGGCTGGAGTATCCCGGCTCTCTGACCTGCAGGAGGGCTGGGCAGGGGTTTGCTGAAGTCCGGGTGCTGCCCAGACCCCCCGGCCGAGATTGGGGCCCCGTCATGCCGGGCGCTGCCCAGACCCCCCCCCCGACTGAGATCGGGGCCCTGTCGCACCAGGTGCTGCCCAGACCCCCAACTGAGATTGGGGCCCCGTCGCACCGGGTGCTGCCCAGACCCCCCTGACCGAGATCGGGGCCCCATCCTGCCGCACTGCACAGCCCCACGGAAAGGCAGTCCCTCGGGTGGGGATAACAGCTACGCTGGACCGGGGCTCGTGCCCCCCAGGCCGTGGCGCTGACCTGATGACCTGCAGCAGGGCATTGTAGCGCTGGATCTCCTGCAGCAGCACCACGTTGAGGGGTGATGGGTCGTCAGCCAGCACCTTCTGGGTGCCCCTGTAATCCAGCTCCTGCGGGATCTTGCTCAGCACGTCGGCTGACAGCTCCAGGACCTGCCGGGCGAGGGGCGTGTGAGCCACTGGCGGGCGAAGCCTGGGGGAGGTCCCCACGGGATGGAGCCCCCCTGCCCCAGAACCACAGGTGTGCAGCGGCTGTGGGGGTGTCCCCATGGGATGGAGCCCCCCTGCCCCAGAACTGCGGGCGGCTCTCTTGAGTCTGCAGGCAGCCTGGAGAGTCGGTGGCGGTGCCTGATTGCCCCCGTGCCCCTCCTCACCGGCTGCCCTGGATCTAGGGAGCAGACCCCTGGGCCCAGCTGGCAGCACCCAGGACCCTCCCCTCTGAAGTGCACGTGGCACTGGAGCCCGGGTCTCCCTGCCACCGGGTACCTTGTCCTCGCGGCTCTGCCCGGCGGCCCCACTGGGCGTGATCTGGGGCTGCAGGGACAGCAGGGTCTCAAAGAGGGTCCTGGCCTCGGTGATCTGGGAGGCCACGTCGGCGTTGGGGTGCTGGCCGAAGGCCTCGGGCAGGTCCATGCCGGGCAGCATGCTGATGTACTCCCGGTAGGAGGCCAGGATCCCATCCTTGGGGATGTAGTAGGTGTCGAGCACCGACAGCCTGGGGGCACGGGGAGAGTCAGGGCTCGCAACTGCTCAGCCCCCAAGAGTTCCCAGCCCCCTCTTCTATGTGCCCTCCACTACAGCCCCCCAGTACCCCGTCCTCTGCCCCAGCTGTCTCCATTCACTCCCCTCCCACCCTTTGCCATCCCCCACTGAGGCTATTTTTGCCTGCATGGGGCAAGCCATCCTCACAGGAGACCCCGAGGAGAGAGGGAGAGGGGCAGGCAGGGGAGCACCCATGAAGGGGGCACAGCTCAAAGTGCCACAGTTACTGCCCTCCGTCTCCTTTGAGCTGGGTCCCTTGGGTGCCCCTCTGCAGTGGTGCACCACGACCCCCCCGGCGATTTCAGCGTCCCTGCTTCCCAGGGCAGAGGCCCCGGCCTTGTCCCGTCCCACTCCCCCAATTTGCGTCTCCTCTGCAGACTCGAGCAGGGAAGAGTTGCTGTTTTCTTCCAGGTCACTGATAAGGATGTTCATCAGTGTATGGCCAAGAGGCGACCCCTGCGGGAAACACTCGCTGGGTGACAATTCCCCGTTTACTATTCCATTTTGAGCCCTGCCAGCCAGTTTTTAACCCATTGAATGGGTGCCCTGTTCATTTGATTAGTCAGCATTATTACATCTATTGACCAAACCTGTCATCTCCTCAAAAAATATCAAGTTCGTTTGACAGGATCTGTTTTCCATCTTGATTTGCATTAATTATGTTACTCTCCTTTAATTCTTTTTTAATCCAGTCCCTTATCAGTTGCTCCATCATCGATGTCAGGCTGACAGGCCTATAATTACCTGTGTCATTCTGTTTACCCTTTCTTAAAATTGGCACATTAGCTTTCTTCCAGTCTTCCAGAACTTCCTCAGTGCTCCAAGACTGATTGAATATCAACATTAACCATCCAGAGAGCTCCTTGGCCAGCTCTTTTAAAACTCTTGCATGCACGTTATCTGGACCTGCCAATTTTAAAATGTCTGACTTTAGTAGCTTCTGTTTAACATCCTCCAGAGACACTAGTGGAACAGAATGAGTGTTATCACCATATGATGAGACTATATCATGTTTTTTCTCCAAATACAGAACAGAAATATTTCTTGAACGTTTCGGCCTTTTCTGCATTATTCTTTATAAGTCTATCATTTCCAACTAGTAATGGACCAATACCATTGTCAGGCTTCTTTTTGTTCCTACTATATTTAAAAAACTCCATTTTATTGTCTTTAACTCTGCTAGCCATAGATTTCTCCTTGTGTTCCTTGGTTTCCCTTATCAATTTTCTACAATTCCCAACTTTTGATTTATACTCATGAATATCAATTTCCCCTTTCTTCCATTTGTTATAAATATAGCTGCCTTCGCTGCCCCTCTAAACAAGGTCAGCTTTTGGGGTCTCTTCTGCAACGATTCCCAATTATCATTCACATTCTTCAGATGAAATTCTTCCTCCCAGCTGATGTGGCTCATAATTGTTTTCAGCTTTGTGAAATTGGGCTATTAAAGCACCCACTATATATATTACTGCTCTGGACTTTCGCCGGGGATTTTTCTCCCTACACATTATAGATAGATGCACAAGGAGGTGGCCAGCCTGTTCCCTAGTGTGGTTTGGTGGGCTGGAGCAGACACCAGCTAATGACTCTCCCCATCTTGTGCTTCATCTGGTAGGACATTGATCCATAAGCATTCGAGAGCATTTTCTTCCGAGTTGTCTGTGACTCGGCAACAGGCAATGCCATTTTTGCCCCCTCGAGCCTTCCCAAATAGGGCGATGCCATCGATTTAACATTCCAGGCACGGGAATCATCCTGCCAGGTTCCAGTAACACCAACTAGCTCGAATCAATGCTCAAGAATGAGCAAGTCCAATTCCTCCTGTCACCCAGGCTCCAGGCAATTCAGGAATCTCTTCATCTCCTTTGATTCCTTGATTCATTTTGTTCTCACCATCTCACTTACACGTCTCACTTGCACACTCACTCCTGCCGCCTGTCCCCGAGGAGACTCGTCCCCCCTCTGCCATACAGCCCTGGCCTCACAGCCTGGGGACCAACGTTCCACACAATCAGAACCCGACAGCACTTTGGCTCGCCGGCGGATCATTCCCAGAACCTTCTGCCGTCTCGCTTCCTTCGCTCATGAGACAGGAAGGAGCTCCAAGAAGATCACATGGCTGTTCTTCTTTGGCACGTGCCCGAGTTCTCTGAAGGCATCTCCAGCCTGCGCGCGATCCAGTGTCGTGAGTGCCAACAGGTGGCATCACCAATAGATCACTGCCCGGCGATGGCAGAAGCCCAGCAGATTGTAGAGAAAAGAGACGGGGAAGGGGAGGTGAAACGGCTGTTCTGACCTCCAAAACCCACTCGTCAGACGTTACTCTCTCCCGCGCAGGTTGGAAATGGGAAAGACGATATCCATAGGGCGGAAGGAGGATGGGACAGTGTAGCTGTAGATTCTTGTGGAGTGGACAATCTGGACTGGAATGGGCTCCCTGGGGGGGGCGTGGAATCTCCATCCTTAGAGGATTTTATTGGGGTTGGTCCTGCTTTGAGCAGGGGGTTGAACTAGATACTTCCTGAGGTCTCTTCCAACCCTAATCTTATGACTGTCGAACAAGTCATCAGAACTGGCGTTTGGAAGTGGCTGGCTGGCTGGGATGAGGTAGCTGCAGTCGTTGCCGACTTCTCTCTTGAGTACCTAGGTCTATTGGCAGGGGGTCCACAGGGCCTCCGGAAACTAGAGAGGTGAACTGGGCGAGATCTCTGGGCTGGTAGAGACCTGCTATGTTTTCTTTTGTTTGCAGGGGTACAGATCACGAGGGACCCAAACGGTGTGAAGAGAGTCATCCGTAGACCCAGTATCAGCTGCATCGAAGGAGGTCTGTAATGATGTTCTCGCTAAGAGTTACCCTTCCAATGGCTTTACATTGTACCCGGTGCTCCTCTGGGACGTGCTCAGTCAAGGTGTTGAATTTATTGGACTTCAGATGGTCGGATTTTGCCATAAGCGCCGGGCAGTTTGCTCTTCTGAATTGCAACCTTGCAGAGAAGTAACTTGAGACCGAAGAGATTGAGGTATTTCTGCTCCTTGCAGTAGGCGTAGACTTGGTATCATGTTGTCAACCGCGCTCAAGTGCCTCCACAACCAGTTCAGTGTCGGGTGTGAAAATCAAAACTCTGCGTCCTCGCCGGAAAATAGTATTTCTCCCGCTCCTTGTGAGAACGACCCAGAACCCTTCGACATCGCTGGCAGTACACGGCTCAGAGCTCCCAGTATGGCCACGGGGGCGGGGGGGGGGGCAGATGGCAAAGGAGAAGGCATCCACCATCAGTCATACCATGTAGAGGGGAGATGAGGTCATCTAGCTGCCGTTCTCAGAACAGGCAGGAAATGAACAGACGGGAGAACCCGGAACTGAAATCTGCCGATCAGAAGGCTCCTCAGGAGGTTGATAACTGTTCCCCCTGAATGGTTGACGAAGATCTCCATGAAAATGCAGAGTTGGTGACACAGAAGATCTCAGCACGGAGAGCTGTCCGGGACCACTGAGCAATGGAGACTCTGTCTCCTTTGCCACAACAAGTTCTATCAAATACCTAGACGCCCACGGTACCAACAGTGCATAGGCAGAGGGCTTCAGAACTGAGGCAGGTACCCGTCTGGAGCATGTCAGCACTACGGACACTTGACGCTTCGGGAGCTGCCTTTGGGGTCGGTGATGGAGACCTCTTATGAGAGCTAACGTGCCTGCTCCTCTTGTCGGTACCAGCGGATGTCTGAGGGGCGCATCTGGTGACCAGTGTGACGTTACACTCCATATGTTTTATGGAAATATGCTTATAAGTGTGAATATGATGTAACTGGAATATGCTTTGTGCAAAAGGTCTCTTGTAAAGTATCATTATAAAGCTTATAATCTACTGAATATGTTCCTCCCATTTGTATGCATGTATCGGTCTTGTATCTGAAGCTACAAATATGAAGTCTAATTCTGAGGTCCTATCGGAATTATGCGAAGTGTGGGCCATTAATGGTGGTTTAGAATCTTGATGGCTCCCCTTGACTAGGACAATTGGTTGTAAATGGTTTATCTACCTGCAAGCCTTCCTGTGTCCGAGTGAGCCAGCCCAGGAAGAATGGAGGCTGGGGTCTAACAGGACATGTGAACATGTCACCTGATACTGGAATCCATCTGAAACCTGGTGCTTTTCCATTTAGAAGGAGGGGTGGGGACCCAGAGAGACAAAAGATTCCCGCCTTGTGCCAAAGCTATAAAAGGGGGTGGAACAGAACAAAGGGGAAACAACTAGTTTCCACCAGAGCTGTCTGCTGAAACTAACAAGGACAGTACCGGGGGAAGGATTGGGTCCAGACTAGGAAGGAGTCTAGTTTGTGAAAGAAGCTTATTGGACCATCTCTGAGGGTGAGATTTTACCTGTATTCAGTTTCTTAATGCGTTGGGCTTAGATTTACGTGTTTTTGCTTGGTGACTTACTTTGCTCTGTCTGTTAGTAGTTGAAACCACTGAAATCCTACCTTTTATACGTAATACAATCACTTTTGTTTATTAATAAACCCAGAGCAAGTATTAATACCGGGGGGGACGGACAGCTGTGCACCTCTCTCTATCAGTGTTATAGAGGGCGGACAATTGATGAGTTTACCCTGTATAAGCCTCATACAGCGTAAAATGGATTTATTTGGGGTTTGGATCCCATTGGGAGCTGGGGGTCTGGGTGCTGGTGATAGGAGACCTGCTGAGCTGTTTTTAGGTAAAGTCTGCAGCTCTGGGGGCATGGACCAGACCTGGGTCTGGGTTGCAGCAGGCTGGCGTGTCTGGCTCAACAAGGCAGGGTTCTGGAGTCCCAGTCTGGCAGGGAAAACGGGCTCAGAGGTAATTCCAGTACGTCAGGTGACAGTCCCAAGGGGGTCTCTGTGACTGAACCCATCACAACCAGGATCCAGAGGTAGTCGGGAAAGAGAAGGGGGATCCGGATAATGAAAAGCCCAGAACAACCCTCAGATGGGGACAGAACAAAGGGGAAAACCAGCATCAACTGAAGCTACACCGAACCACCCATGTAAACGAGTCTCGGGGCAGATGGAAGTGGGGACGCCAGGCCAAAGGTGGTGGAGAAGGAACCAAGGGTGGATTGGGGGCCCGTGGGTGGGCTGAACAGGAACCAACACTACTCGCAAGAGGAGGGGTGAAGGTAGACGCTGAGAAGGCCCCGCCTCCCCCTTGGCCCCGCCCCCATACTTGTAGAAGGGCGTGACCAGGCTCTGCTCGCAGAAGTAGTCGTTGATGTAGGTGGTGAGCAGGCGCCGGTCCCAGCTGTCCGTCACGTGGCCCCCGTAGTTGACGCCTGCGATCAGGTACTTGAGGGCGTCCCAAGGCGTCTCCTCATACTCGTCCAGGTACAGGCTCAGCAGGTTCTCTGACACCTGGGGGGCACAGCCGGCACCATGCCAATGGTACAGGGCCCGCGGTGTCCACTCGGGTGGGCTTCAGGGGCCACTATTACCAGGTTCAGGGGTTTGTTGTTGTAGGGTCCATGGGTGGTAGTGGCGGAGGATTGTTATCGCTGGCTCTGGGGGTGACGGGGGTGGTTATCACTGGCATGGGGGAGTGACGGGGGGTGGTTATCATTGGCTCTGGTGGTGGCAGGTTTGTTATCATTGGCTCTGGCAGTGGTGGTGGCGGTGCTGGGGGGTGGTTATCGTTGGCTCTGGCGGTGCCGGGGGGTAGTTATTGTGGGCTCTGGCGGTGGTGACGGGGGGTTGTTACCGTAGGGTCTGGCGGTGGCGGGGTGTTGTTACTGTTGGCTCTAGCGGTGCTGGGGGGTTGTTACCATTGGCGGTGGTGGGGGATTGTTATTGTTGGCTCTGGCGGTGGCAGGGATTGTTACCGTTGGCTCTGCAGATTTGTTACCTTTGGCTCTGGGGGTGGCGGGGCGTTGTTATCGTTGGCTCTGGCGGTGGTGGCAGTGGGGGTTTGTTACCGTTGGCTCTGGCGGTGGTGACGGGGGGTTGTTATCGTTGGCTCTGGCGGTGGTGACGGGAGGTTGTTACCGTTGGCTCTGGGGGTGCTGGGGGTTGTTACTGTTGGCTCTGGGGGTGCCGGGCGTTGTTATCGTTGGCTCTGGGGGTGGCGGGGAGTGGTTATCGTTGGCTCTGGCGGTGGTGGCAGTGGGGGGTTGTTACCGTTGGCTCTGGCGGTGCCGGGGCGTTGTTATCGTTGGCTCTGGCGGTGGCGGGGGGTTTTTATCGTTGGCTCTGGGGGTGCTGGGGGTTGTTACCGTTGGCTCTGGCAGTGCCGGGGCGTTGTTACCATTGGCTCTGGCGGTGGTGACGGGGGGTTGTTATCGTTGGCTCTGGCGGTGGCGGGGGTTTGTTATCTTTGGCTCTGGCGGTGGGTTGTTATTGTTGGCTCTGGCGGTGGTGATGGGGGGTTGTTACCGTTGGCTCGGGGGATGCCGGGGGGTGGTTATCGTTGGCTCTGGCGGTGCCAGGGCGTTGTTACCGTTGGCTCTGGCGGTGGCGGGGCGTTGTTACCGTTGGCTCTGGCGGTGGCGGGGGGTTGTTACTGTTGGCTCTGGCGGTGGTGGCGGGGGATTGTTACCGTTGGCTCAGGGGATGCCGGGGGGTTGTTACCGTTGGCTCTGGCGGTGACGGGGCGTTGTTACCGGAGGCTCGGGGGGTGCTGGGGGGGTTGTTATTGTTGGCTCTGGCGGTGGCGGGGGGTTGTTACTGTTGGCTCTGGTGGTGGTGACTGGGGGTTGTTACCGTTGGCTCGGGGGATGCCGGGGGGTGGTTATCTTTGGCTCTGGCGGTGGCGGGGGGTTGTTATCATTGGCTCTGGTGGTGCCGGGGGGTTGTTATTGTTGGCTCTGGCGGTGGCGGGGGATTGTTACTGTTGGCTCTGGCGGTGGTGACTGGGGGTTGTTACCGTTGGCTCGGGGAGTGCCGGGGGGTGGTTATCTTTGGCTCTGGCTATGGCGGGGGGTTGTTACCGTAGGGTCTAGCCACGGCCCCCCCACCTCGAAGTCGGAGTCATTGAAGCCGTACACCACGTTCCAGCCGAGCTGCAGGAATTTCTTGCGCTCCAGCAGGACGCTGTGGAAGAAGCAGAGGGCGAACAGCAGCTTCTTGTACTTGGCCGGCTTGGTGCAGCGCCCGAACTGCGGCTCCGTGACCAGCTGGTACAGGCGCTTCATGTTGGCCTTGAGACCCTGCCAGGGAGAGGGGGAGGGGCTCAGCGCGGGCACCAGGCTGCCCCTGCCCTGCCGGAGCACGCGGCTCAGCACGGGCACGGCTGGCACAGGGCAGGGCGGGTGCCCCTCTCACCGTGGGGGGCTCCGTGGTCATCTTGATGCCGGCCTGCAGGATGGAGATGGGGAAGTCGGGGTGGGGGCTGGAGCTGAGCCAGAGGCGGAAGGCCGGGTGCGGCTCCTCCACCTGCAGCTGCTCCACCAGCTTGTCCAGCTGCGGCATCCAGGACAGCGAGAGGTGGCAGTTGGCCAGGAACACCCAGTTCCCTGTCAGCGAGCACAGGGGAGAGACGAATGGGCCTCCCGGACGCCGGGGTTCCCACCGGCTGGGCCAGAGCCTCCCCGGATCCCACCCCTGGGTCCCCCAACCGGCAGGGCCCAGTGCCTCCCCGGATCCCACCCACGAGTCCCCTGGCTGGCTGGGCCCAGAGCCTCCCCGGATCCCACCCATGGGTCCCCTGGCCAGCAGGGCCCAGAGCCTCCCCGGATCCCACCCATGGGTCCCCCGGCCAGCAGGGCCCAGAGCCTCCCCGGATCCCACCCATGGGTTCCCCGGCCAGCAGGGCCCAGAGCCTCCCTGGATCCCACCCATAGGTCCCCCGGCCAGCAGGGCCCAGAGCCTCCCCGGATCCCACCTCTGGGTCTCCCGGCCAGCCAGGCCCAGAGCCTCCCCGGATCCCACCCATGGGTCCCCTGGCCAGCAGGGCCCAGAGCCTCCCTGGATCCCACCCATAGGTCCCCCGGCCAGCAGGGCCCAGAGCCTCCCCGGATCCCACCTCTGGGTCTCCCGGCCAGCCAGGCCCAGAGCCTCCCCGGATCCCACCCATGGGTCCCCCGGCCAGCCAGGCCCAGAGCCTCCCCGGATCCCACCCACAAGTTCCTTGGCTGGCTGGGCCCAGAGCCTCCCCAGATCCCACCCACGGGTCCCCCAGCTGGCTGGGCCCAGAGCCTTGCCGGATCTCACCCCCAGCTGTACTGGAGTCACGGCCTCCCGTCCAGCAGGGTCCTCCTGGGTCCGGAACAGACCCTAGCGGGTTGATCTTGCTCTGGGCTCTGGCTTGGATGCACTGGCTGGGCCCCCATCTCTGTGCCCGCTGCCCCTCGGCCCCAGCCCTGGGGGCACAGGGTGCCACGTGGCATTAGGGGCCAGCGAACGCGACAGACCATCAGGCCCTGACAGAGCCTCGGGCAGGGGGTCCCCTGGTCCGTCACCTTCGGCAGCGACCCCTGGCATCGGGCCGGGCCCCCAGCCCCAGCTCTGCCATGGGAGGCTCTGGGGGTGGCGGGGAGCACGTGCGATGGGGGATTTGTGCGTGTGAGGCAGTGGGGGGCGTGTGTGTGTGTCAGGCCGGGACTGTGTCAGTCCTGGGGTGGGCACTGTGTGTGTGTGGGTCTGTGTGTCAGATGGCAGCAGAGGCTCCTGTGGCCTGGCACCCCATTCACCCAGAGAGGCGCTGCCGTCCTGTAACACCAGGATCCCCTGGAGCTGCTGGCAGTAGAGGGGCTATGGCACACTCACCGTCCCGGACCCCCTCCTGGATCATGTGGGTGGCGATGGGGGCCTGGCCCTGCCCCAGCGACAGAGCATGGAAGCGCTGGGCCATGCCCGACTGCTCGGCCAGCTGCAGCAGCGAGGAGGTGGGGTCCACGCCGGGGGACAGCACGAAGATCAGGGGGGTCCGGGGCGTAGAGTCCTCCACCACCTGCAGCCGGGGGAGGGAAGCTGTATGCTCCGTAGGGGGGGCAGTGATCCTGGCTGCCCTGTGTGCTGGGGCGGAGGAAGGCAGGGAAAGTGGGGGGGGTGGCAGGGTGGAAGGCTAGTTTGTGTGGCCACAGAGGCCCATCTACCCCGGCGTCCCGCCTCCTCCCTGCCCCCCTGGATCAGACCCTTGGGTCCATCTACCCCGACGTCCCGCCTCCTCCCTGCCCCCCTGGATCAGACCCTTGGGTCCATCTACCCCGGCGTCCCGCCTCCTCCCTGCCCCCCTGGATCAGACCCTTGGGTCCATCTACCCCGGCGTCCTGCCTCCTCCCTGCCCCCCTGGATCAGACCCTTGGGTCCATGCAGACTGGGATCCTGCCTCCAGTTGTTGCCTGCACCAGATATCCCTGAGGAACAGCCGGGGCCTGTTGTGCCATGGTGTGGGTCGGGGAGGGGTCCTCTTGGGGAGCCGGGGGGGGCCAGGACAATGGTTTCACTGCCCTGATCCCGGCACCCATCTGAAAGGGGACCCTGGGGTCCCGTGTAAAGGCAACCAGTGGCAGGGAGTTCCGCAGGCTCCCACATCTGTCTGCCGCTGGCCGATCCCTTCGCCCAGGGAGGGGGAGCAGAGCGCCCCCCCCGCCCACTCACCGACTTCATGTTGAGCACGGGCGGCTCGATGAACTGGGAGCCCAGGTTGGAGACGATGAAGTACGTGACGCAGAAGGCCACGCGGTCCGGCCGCAGGGACCGCACCACCAACATCCTCTGCATCTGGTTGCAGGAGTTCTCCCACTCGCCTGCAGGGGGCGACACGGGGAGGGGAGGCTGATGGTGGGTCGCTGGCGGGGCAGCCCCGTGCCCAGGGCATCGCGCTGTTGGGGGGTCGCCGAGGAGTCTGAGGGAGCCAGGAGGCAGTGGGGAGATAGCCATGGCCCCCCCCACTGCCCCTGCCTGGCATCATCACTGGGCACGCGGCACCATGCAGAGCGTCAGCAGGAGGCAGAGAGGAAACCACATGGTTTCCTTATCGTTGTTCTGGACTTACCCGGCCAGAGCCGGGGAGAGAACCCAGGAGTCCTGGCTCCTAGCCCCCCCTGCTCTAACCCACCAGCCCCCATTCCCCTCCCAGAGCAGGGGAGAGAACCCAGGAGTCCTGGCTCCCAGCCCCCCCTGCTCTAACCCACCAGCCCCCACTCCCCTCCCAGAGCAGGGGAGAGAACCCAGGAGTCCTGGCTCCCAGCCCCCCCTGCTCTAACCCACCAGCCCCCACTCCCCTCCCAGAGCCGGGGAGAGAACCCAGGAGTCCTGGCTCCCAGCCCCCCTTGCTCTAACCCACCAGCCCCCACTCCCCTCCCAGAGCCGGGGAGAGAACCCAGGAGTCCTGGCTCCCAGCCCCCCTACTCTAACCACCAGCCCCCACTCCCCTCCCAGAGCCGGGGAGAGAACCCAGGAGTCCTGGCTCCTAGCCCCCGCTGCTCTAACCACCAGCCCCCACTCCCCTCCCAGCGCCAGGGAGAGAACCCAGGAGTCCCGGCACCTGTGCCCGCGGCTGACCTGGCAGCAGGGCCTTCTCGGGCTTGGCGCTGGTGTACCAGAGGTGCCAGTCCCGTGGGTACTGCTCGAAGGAGTTCATGATGCCGTGGAAGTTGGTGAGCTTGTCCAGCTCGGTGATGTTGTCCCAGTAGGTGTCGGCCAGCCAGCCGCTGCAGGGGTTGTCCATCTGCCCCTCTCGGTCCAGCACCTGTGGGGGGAAACTGAGTCGGGCACCAGGCGGAGAGAGACCCCCCCATGGCCGTCCGACGCGCCCAGAGGGGTGCCGGGGGCCCCAGCAGAGTGACGGGGGCCAGAGGCCAGGCAACATCTGCCAGGGCTGCGCCCCAGCCCCCAGGGGGTTAGGAGGCAAATACGGCCAGGATGCCAGGGTTGCCGCCCCACCTGGTGAAGGGACTGACCACAGGGGGGCAGCACCACTGGGCTAGAGCGCACTGTAAAAGGGCACCTCCGGCAGCACAGCGCACCCTAGCCCCGCCCTGGGGCCAGCCCTGCCTGCCGGGGGAGAGCGCCCCCTACTGAGCCCCCCGCCCCGCTCCCTGCCCCACAGCGCCCCCTAGTGCCGCCCTGGAGCCAGCCCTGCCTGCCAGGGGAGAGCACCCCCTGCTGAGCCCCCCGCCCCACTCCCTGCCCCACAGCGCCCCCTAGCGCCGCCCTGGGGCCAGCTCTGCCTGCCAGGGGAGAGCACCCCCTGCTGAGCCGCCCGCCCTGCTCCCTGCCCCACAGCGCCCCCTAGCGCCGCCCTGGGGCCAGCCCTGTCTGCCAGGGGAGAGCGCCCCCTGCTGAGCCCCCCGCACTGCTCCCTGCCCCACAGCGCCCCCTAGTGCCGCCCTGGGGCCAGCCCTGCCTCCCAGGGGAGAGCGCCCCCTACTGAGCCCCCCGCCCCACTCCCTGCCCCACAGTGCCCCCTAGCGCTGCACTGGGGCCAGCCCTGCCTGCCAGGGGAGAGCGCACCCTGCTGAGCCCCCCGCCCCGCTCCCTGCCCCACAGCGCCCCCTAGCACCGCCCTGGGGCCAGCCCTGCCTGCCGGGGGAGAGTGCTCCCTGCTGAGCCCCCCGCACTGCTCCCTGCCCCACAGCGCCCCCTAACACCGCCCTGGAGCCAGCCCTGCCTGCCGGGGGAGAGTGCTCCCTGCTGAGCCTCCCGCACTGCTCCCTGCCCCAGAGCGCCCCCTAGCGCTGCCCTGGGGCCAGCCCTGCCTGCCAGGGGAGAGCACCCCCTGCTGAGCCCCCCGCCCCACTGTGCCCCCTAGCCCTGCCCTGGGGCCAGCCCTGCCTGCCGGGGGAGAGTGCTCCCTGCTGAGCCCCCCGCACTGCTCCCTGCCCCACAGCGCCCCCTAACACCGCCCTGGGGCCAGCCCTGCCTCCCAGGGGAGAGAACCCCCTGATGAGCCCCCCGCACTGCTCCCTGCCCCACAGCGCCCCCTAACACCGCCCTGGAGCCAGCCCTGCCTGCCGGGGGAGAGCACCCCCTGCTGAGTCCCCCGCACTGCTCCCTGCCCCACAGCGCCCCCTAGCACCGCCCTGGGGCCAGCCCTGCCTGCCAGGGGAGAGCGCCCCCTGCTGAGCCCCCCGCCCCGCTCCCTGCCCCACAGCGCCCCCTAGCGCTGCCCGGGGGTGTTGGGGTCAGCCCTCCCTTCGCTGGTGGCAGCCGTGCTGGGGGTGCTCTAACGCTGCATTTCAGGGAGAAGGGTGCCCCTGGGGGGAGGCAGCTCGCTGCCCGCACTCACCACGCCCCCCCGCAGGAAGAAGTTGTACTCGTCCATCTTGAGGCTGCCCGAGGTCTCCAGGATCTTGGCGCACGTCTGGAAGCTGAAGAGCAGCTTGTGGCGCTCGAACAGGCCGCGGCAGGTGAACCTGCGGAGACGGCAGGTGGCGCTAGCCACGCAGTGGGACAGGATCCCTGGGGGTCCCGCGGGGCACGTGCCCCAGAGTTGGGGGCTGTTCTCTGCTCCCCCAGGCCCCTCGGGCACACGCTGCAGGGCCCCCGCACAGCCTGCCAGGCCGGGGTCCATTCTCCCCTCCCCTGCATGCCGGGGGGGGCATGGAGATGCAGATCCCCGTGCCCTGGTACCTCTACGCAGCATGGGGGGGGTTCCCGTACTTCTACATCGTGTAGGGCGGCGGGATCCCTGTCCCCACGTGGGGGGGTCCCCGTACCTGAACCCGTTGTGGGCTGGTCCCCATCCCTGGCGTAGGATGGCGTCCCCATAGCTGTACCCGGCCAGGGGCGGGGGGGTCCCGTATCTGTACATGGGGTGTACAGGGTCCCTGTACCTGTACACGGCGTGGGAGGTCCCCAACCCCAACGAGGGGTCCCATAACTGTACATGGTGTGGGGGGGTCCCCGTACCTGTACCCGGTGCGGTGGGGGGGAGCTGAACCTGTACATGGCGTGTGGAGGTTCCCTGTACCTGTCCCTGGTGTGGGAGGTCCCTGTCCTCGGCACGGGGTCCTGTAACTGCACACAGCGTGTGGGGGTTCCCTGTAGCCATACTCGGCGTGGGGGGTTCCCGTACCTGTCCCCGGTGCAGGGGGGGGCCATACCTGTACATGGCGTAGGAGGTCCCCAACCCCAACGAGGGGTCCCGTAACTATACACAGCGTGGGGGGGTCCCCGTACCTGTCCCCGGTGCAGGGGGGGGCCGTACCTGTCCCCGGTGCAGGGGGGGGCCATACCTGTACACGGCGTAGGAGGAGATCTCTGTACCCGGCATGGGGGGGTCCCGTACCTGTACCTGGTATGGGGGGTACTCATACCTGGTGTGGGGGGTACTCATACCTGGCGCGCGGGGGGGTCCGTACCCGTTCCCGGCACGGGGGGGCCCCCGTACCTGTACACAGCGTAGGTGTGGTACTCATACCAGGTGCGGGGGGGGCCCCCGTACCTGTACACGGCGTAGGGGTGGTACCCGTTCCCGGCGCGGGGGGCCCCCATACCTGTACACGGCGTAGGGGTGGTACTCATACCCGGCACGGGGGGCCCCCATACCTGTACACGGCGTAGGGGTGGTACTCATACCCGGTGCGGGGGGGGCCCCCGTACCTGTACACGGCGTAGGGGTGGTACCCGTTCCCGGCGCGGGGGCGCCCCGTACCTGTACACGGCGTAGGCGTGGTACCCGTTCCCGGCGCGGGGGGCCCGTACCTGTACACGGCGTAGGGGTGGTACCCGTTCCTGGCGCGGGGGGCCCGTACCTGTACACGGTGTAGGGGTGGTACCCGTTCCCGGCGCGGGGGGCCCGTACCTGTACACGGCGTAGGGGTGGTACCCGTTCCCGGCGCGGGGGCGCCCCGTACCTGTACACGGCGTAGGCGTGGTACCCGTTCCCGGCGCGGGGGGCCCGTACCTGTACACGGCGTAGGGGTGGTACCCGTTCCTGGCGCGGGGGCGCCCCGTACCTGTACACGGCGTAGGCGTGGTACCCGTTCCCGGCGCGGGGGGCCCGTACCTGTACACGGCGTAGGTGTGGTACCCGTTCCTGGCGCGGGGGGCCCGTACCTGTACACGGCGTAGGTGTGGTACCCGTTCCTGGCGCGGGGGGGCCCCGTACCTGTACACGGCGTAGGCGTGGTACCCGTTCCCGGCGCGGGGGGGGCCCCCGTACCTGTACACGGCGTAGGCGTGGTACCCGTTCCCGGCGGGGGGGGCCCGTACCTGTACACGGCATAGGTGTGGTACTCGTTCAGGTAGCGGATCCGCTCCTCCAGCTTGGAGCTGCGGTGGCTCTTGTGGATGCTCATGTTGAAGAGGTCGATGTAGGCGTCCAGGGAGAACTGGTACATGGGGTCGATGCGGCCCATGTCGTTGAGCACGAAGAAGAGGATGGAGGCTCTCTGGGCGCAGGGCCTGTAGGCCTGGGGGGCAGCACGGCGCCCGTCAGCGCCGGGTGGGCCTCCCAGGGGGCGCCTACGCCGTACCCACACGCCCTGCCGGGGCTCGGCACGTCTCCACCGGCAGGGGCCAGCCGCGGGCGTCTAACCGCAGTGCGGACGGACCCTCCTGCCGAGCCAGCCCCCATTCAGGGCTGGGCCTGGACCAGGCCCCCATTCCGTGGGCACGGTTGGCGTTACCAGGCTAAGCCCGTGGGGTGCACCCAGGCTGCCCCGACCCCCCTCACCTCGCGGGCGGTGTCAATCTTGATCTCCGTGGTCTCGCTGGTCTCCAGCTGCTCCGTCACCTCGCTGGCCGTCACCTTGGAGGTCTGCAGGGTGTTCACCAGCTGCACGTCGTCCAGCAGCGAGCCGGTGGCTTCGTTCAGCAGCCTGCGGGGACGAGCGGCGGCCCAGGGTTGGCAGGCTCCCGCCGAGGGAGTGTCCCCCTGCCAGTGCAGCCACACCCCCAATCCTGCCCTGTGCCCCGTAAGAGACACCGCCCTTCTGTTCACCAGGGAATGCGGCACGGGGCCAAATCTCAGCAGTGGGCGAGGGGTCCCTAGATAACCAGCCACCCTGCCCCAGAGGTGGCCACATCTCAGGGCCGGGGTCCCTGGATAACCAGCTGCCCTGCCCCAGAGGTGGCCGCATCTCGGCGCCGGGCGAGGGGTCCCTGGGTAACCCGCCGCCCCGCCCCAGAGGTGGCCGCATCTCGGCGCTGGGCGAGGGGTCCCTGGGTAACCAGCCGCCCCGCCCCAGAGGTGGCCGCATCTTGGCGCCGGGCGAGGGGTCCCTGGGTAACCAGCCACCCCGCCCCAGAGGTGGCCGCATCTTGGCGCCGGGCGAGGGGTCCCTGGGTAACCAGCCGCCCCGCCCCAGAGGTGGCTGCACCTCGGCGCCGGGCGAGGGGTCCCTGGGTAACCAGCCGCCCCGCACCAGAGGTGGCCGCATCTCGGTGCCGGGCGAGGGGTCCCTGGGTCACCCGCCGCCCCGCCCCAGCCCCACCTCAGAATCTCGTCCTCCAGCTCCTTCAGCTTGCGCTTGCCGGCCGCGATGTTGAGCACGAGCGAGTCCTTCTGCTCCTCCAGCTCGGGCCGCTCCTTCCGCACGACGGTGCCCAGCAGCTGGGCCTCCAAGCCCTGCCGAGACGAGGGGCGTCAGGGCCTGCCCGGGCTGCTGCAGACTGGGCGCCCCAGCCCGTCCCCCATCCCTCCGGAGCAAGCCAGCCCGCACGTGGCCCCCATCTCCAGTCCCCAGTGACCCCCCCAGCCCTGGAGGGATCAGCGCCCATGCCCCCAGGAACCGGCCCAGCCCCACCTGCTCCTTGACGGCGAAGTTGACGATGGTGGTCTGGGAGGAGGTCTCCGGGGTGTAGTGGGGGTTCGACAGCTTGGTGGTGAGGTAGAAGCGGAACTCGGGGCTGTACTCCACCTCCTTGTCCGCCAGCCGCAGCAGCAGACGCCCGCCTGCCACGCACACAGAGCAGTCAGGGCCCCCCCAACGCAGCCGGGCCCTGCCTGGGGAGGTGAGCAGGGGTCCCGGGCCAGCCCCCGCACCCACCAGCCCCCACTCCCCTCCCAGAGCTGGGGAGAGAACCCAGGAGTCCTGGCTCCCAGACCCCCCTGCTCCAACCCACCAGCCCCCAGTCCCCTCCTGGAGCCGGGGAGAGAAACCAGGAGTCCTGGCTCCCAGCCCCCCTCTGCTCTAACCCACCAGCCCCCACTCCCCTCCCGGAGCTGGGGAGAGAACCCAGGAGTCCTGGCTCCCAGCCCCCCCTGCTCTAACCCACCAGCCCCCACTCCCCTCCCGGAGCCGGGGAGAGAACCCAGGAGTCCTGGCGCCCAGACCCCCCTGCTCTAACCCACCAGCCCCCACTCCCCTCCCGGAGCTGGGGAGAGAACCCAGGAGTCCTGGCTCCCAGCCCCCCCTGCTCTAACCCACCAGCCCCCACTCCCCTCCCAGAGCCGGGGAGAGAACCCAGGAGTCCTGGCTCCCAGCCCCCCCTGCTCTCACCACGAGCCCCCACTCCACTCCCAGAGCTGGGGAGAGAACCCAGGAGTCCTGGCTCCCAGCCCCCCCTGCTCTAACCCACCAGCCCCCACTCCCCTCCCAGAGCCGGGGAGAGAACCCAGGAGTCCTGGCTCCCAGCCCCCCCTGCTCTAACCCACCAGCCCCCACTCCCCTCCCGGAGCCGGGGAGAGAACCCAGGAGTCCTGGCTCCCAGCCCCCCCTGCTCTAACCCACCAGCCCCCACTCCCCTCCCGGAGCCGGGGAGAGAACCCAGGAGTCCTGGCTCCCAGCCCCCCCTGCTCTAACCCACCAGCCCCCACTCCCCTCCCGGAGCCGGGGAGAGAACCCAGGAGTCCTGGCTCCCAGCCCCCCCTGCTCTAACCCACCAGCCCCCACTCCCCTCCCGGAGCCGGGGAGAGAACCCAGGAGTCCTGGCTCACCCACTCTGGTGACGGACTTGTTGAGGATGGGGGCGAGCGAGGGGTCCAGCTCCTCCTGCACGTTCTGCAGCAGCACGGGCGAGCCGAACTGCACGGCGCGCTCCAGCACCCGCAGGTAGTCGCCCATCTGCAGGTCGATGATCTTCAGGCCCTGCGGGGGGCGCCAAGGCCGGGGTGAGCAGCCAGCCCCCCCTCCCGGACCCTCTCCCCCCCAACCCTCACCAGCTGCCAGCCCCCGGGGGCACGGGATGGAGAGAAGGAGCCGGGAAGGCAGCCGGACACAGGGGAGAGCACAGAGGATACATAGCAGGGAACCAGCTGTAAATGGGTGGGGCCTAGTAGGGGGCATGGCTCCAATCAGCTCCACCCCTTGGGGTGAGGGGACCCCAGCCCCCGGGCTCCGCAGCTCACCTTGGCCGCCTCCATGTTCTTGATCCACTTGGAGGCCTGGCACTGTGGGTCGATCATCAGCGGCCACCTGGCAACAAGGACAGGGGCGGATCAATGGGGCAGTGCGTCGGGCAGGGCCAGGCTGGAGGGGCGCAGGGTGGCAGGAGGCAGGCCGGGTTGGAGGGGGGCAGGGGGCAGGCCCGCGGGATGCAGGAGACAGGCCGGGTTGGAGGGGGGCAGGCTCGCGGGATGCAGGAGGCAGGGTGGGAGGGGGGCAGCCCGCAGGATGCAGGAGGCAGGGTGGGTGGGTCGGGTTGGAGAGGGGCAGGCCCGCGAGATGCAGGAGACAGGCCGGGTTGGAGGGGGGCAGGCTCGCGGGATGCAGGAGGCAGGGTGGGTGGGTCGGGTTGGAGAGGGGCATGCCCATGGGATGCAGGAGGCAGGGTGGGTGGGTCGGGTTGGAGGGGGGCAGGCCCGCGAGATGCAGGAGACAGGCCGGGTTGGAGGGGGGCAGGCTCGCGGGATGCAGGAGGCAGGGTGGGTGGGTCGGGTTGGAGAGGGGCATGCCCATGGGATGCAGGAGGCAGGGTGGGTGGGTCGGGTTGGAGGGGGGCAGGCCCGCGGGATGCAGGAGACAGGCCGGGTTGGAGGGGGGCAGGCTCGCGGGATGCAGGAGGCAGGGTGGGCGGGTGGGAGGGGGGCAGCCCGCAGGATGCAGGAGGCAGGGTGGGTGGGCCGGGTTGGAGGGGGGCAGGCCCATGGGATGCAGGAGGCAGGGTGGGTGGGTCGGGTGGGACGGGGGCAGGCCCGCGGGATGCAGGAGGCAGGTCTGCTGGGAGGGGGGCAGACCCGCGGGATGCAGGAGGCAGGGTGGGTGGGTCGGGTTGGAGGAGGGCAGGCCCATGGGATGCAGGAGGCAGGGTGGGTGGGCCGGGTTGGAGGAGGGCAGGCCCATGGGATGCAGGAGGCAGAGTGGGTGGGCCGGGTTGGAGGGGGGCAGGCCCGCGGGATGCAGGAGGCAGGCCGGGTGGGAGGGGGGAAGGCCCCGGGATGCAGGAGGCAGGGTGGGTGGGCCGGGTTGGAGGAGGGCAGGCCCATGGGATGCAGGAGGCAGAGTGGGTGGGTCGGGTTGGAGGGGGTAGGCCCGCGGGATGCAGGAGGCAGGGTGGGTGGGCCGGGTTGGAGGAGGGCAGGCCCATGGGATGCAGGAGGCAGGGTGGGTGGGCCGGGTTGGAGGAGGGCAGGCCCATGGGATGCAGGAGGCAGAGTGGGTGGGTCGGGTTGGAGGGGGTAGGCCCGCGGGATGCAGGAGGCAGGCCGGGTTGGAGGGGGGCAGGCCCGCGGGATGCAGGAGGCAGGGTGGGTGGGAGGGGGGCAGGCCCGCGGGATGCAGGAGGCAGGCCGGGTGGGACGGGGGCAGACCCGCGGGATGCAGGAGGCAGGGTGGGTGGGTCGGGTTGGAGGGGGGCAGACCCGCGGGATGCAGGAAGCAGGGTGGGTGGGCCGCGTTGGAGGAGGGCAGGCCCATGGGATGCAGGAGGCAGGGTGGGTGGGTCGGGTTGGAGGGGAGCAGGCCCGCGGGATGCAGGAGGCAGGCCGGGTGGGAGGGGGGCAGGCCCGCGGGATGCAGGAGGCAGGGTGGGTGGGACGGGGGCAGGCCCCGGGATGCAGGGGGCAGTGTGGGCGGTCGGGTTGGAGGGGCACAGGGGGCAGGCCCGTGGGCGCAGGAGGCAGGACGGGCGGGTTGGAGGGGGGCAGGCCCGCGGGATGCAGGAGGCAGGCCGGGTGGTAGGGGGCAGGCCGGGTGGGAGGGGGGCAGGCCCGCGGGATGCAGGAGGCAGGCCGGGTGGGAGGGGGGCAGGCCCGCGGGATGCAGGAGAGAGGCCGGGTTGGAGGGGGGAAGGCCCCGGGATGCAGGAGGCAGCGTGGGCGGTCAGGTTGGAGGGGCACAGGGGGCAGGCCCGTGGGCGCAGGAGGCAGGACGGGCGGGTTGGAGGGGCGCAGGCCAGGCAGCCCATGCCCGCGGGATGCAGGAGGCAGGGTGGGTGGGTGGGAGGGGGGCAGCCCGCAGGATGCAGGAGGCAGGGTGGGTGGGTCGGGTTGGAGAGGGGCATGCCCATGGGATGCAGGAGGCAGGGTAGGTGGGTCGGGTTGGAGGGGGGCAGGCCCGCGGGATGCAGGAGACAGGCCGGGTTGGAGGGGGGCAGGCTCGCGGGATGCAGGAGGCAGGGTGGGTGGGTGGGAGGGGGGCAGCCCGCAGGATGCAGGAGGCAGGGTGGGTGGGTCGGGTTGGAGAGGGGCATGCCCATGGGATGCAGGAGGCAGGGTGGGTGGGTCGGGTGGGACGGGGGCAGGCCCGCGGGATGCAGGAGGCAGGTCTGCTGGGAGGGGGGCAGACCCGCGGGATGCAGGAGGCAGGGTGGGTGGGCCGGGTTGGAGGAGGGCAGGCCCATGGGATGCAGGAGGCAGGGTGGGTGGGCCGGGTTGGAGGAGGGCAGGCCCATGGGATGCAGGAGGCAGAGTGGGTGGGCCGGGTTGGAGGGGGGCAGGCCCGCGGGATGCAGGAGGCAGGCCGGGTGGGACGGGGGCAGGCCCGCGGGATGCAGGAGGCAGGCCGGGTGGGACGGGGGCAGGCCCGCGGGATGCAGGAGACAGGCCGGGTTGGAGGGGGGTAGGCCCGTGGGATGCAGGAGGCAGGCCGGGTGGGAGGGGGGCAGGCCCGCGGGATGCAGGAGGCAGGCCGGGTGGGAGGGGGGCAGGCCGGGTGGGAGGGGGGCAGGCCCGCGGGATGCAGGAGGCAGGCCGGGTGGGAGGGGGGCAGGCCCGCGGGATGCAGGAGGCAGGCTGGGTGGGAGGGGGGTAGGCCCGTGGGATGCAGGAGGCAGGCCGGGTGGGAGGGGGGCAGGCCGGGTGGGAGGGGGGCAGGCCCGCGGGATGCAGGAGGCAGGCCGGGTGGGAGGGGGGCAGGCCTGCGGGATGCAGGAGACAGGCCGGGTGGGAAGGGGGTAGGCCCGCGGGATGCAGGAGGCAGGGTGGGTGGGACGGGGGCAGGCCCCGGGATGCAGGGGGCAGGGTGGGCGGTCGGGTTGGAGGGGCACAGGGGGCAGGCCCGTGGGCGCAGGGGACAGGACGGGCGGGTTGGAGGGGCGCAGGCCAGGCAGCCCATGCCCGCGGGATGCAGGAGGCAGGCCGGGTGGGACGGGGGCAGGCCCGTGGGGCATGTGAGGCAGGCCAGGTTGGAGGGGGGCAGGCCCGCGGGATGCAGGAGGCAGGCCGGGTGGGAGGGGGGTAGGCCCGTGGGATGCAGGAGGCAGGCCGGGTGGGACGGGGGCAGGCCCGTGGGGCATGTGAGGCAGGCCGGGTTGGAGGGGGGCAGGCCCGCGGGATGCAGGAGGCAGGCCGGGTGGGAGGGGGGCAGGCCCGCGGGATGCAGGAGGCAGGCCGGGTGGGAGGGGGGCAGGCCGGGTGGGAGGGGGGCAGGCCCGCGGGATGCAGGAGGCAGGCCGGGTGGGAGGGGGGCAGGCCCCGGGATGCAGGAGGCAGCGTGGGCGGTCAGGTTGGAGGGGCACAGGGGGCAGGCCCGTGGGCGCAGGAGGCAGGACGGGCGGGTTGGAGGGGCGCAGGCCAGGCAGCCCATGCCCGCGGGATGCAGGAGGCAGGGTGGGCGGGTGGGAGGGGGGCAGCCTGCAGGATGCAGGAGGCAGGGTGGGTGGGTCGGGTTGGAGAGGGGCATGCCCATGGGATGCAGGAGGCAGGGTAGGTGGGTCGGGTTGGAGGGGGGCAGGCCCGCGGGATGCAGGAGACAGGCCGGGTTGGAGGGGGGCAGGCTCGCGGGATGCAGGAGGCAGGGTGGGCGGGTGGGAGGGGGGCAGCCTGCAGGATGCAGGAGGCAGGGTGGGTGGGTCGGGTTGGAGAGGGGCATGCCCATGGGATGCAGGAGGCAGGGTGGGTGGGTCGGGTTGGAGGGGGGCAGGCCCGCGGGATGCAGGAGGCAGGTCTGCTGGGAGGGGGGCAGACCCGCGGGATGCAGGAGGCAGGGTGGGTGGGTCGGGTTGGAGGAGGGCAGGCCCATGGGATGCAGGAAGCAGGGTGGGTGGGTCAGGTTGGAGGGGGGCAGGCCCCGGGATGCAGGAGGCAGGCCGGGTGGGACGGGGGCAGGCCCGCGGGATGCAGGAGGCAGGTCTGCTGGGAGGGGGGCAGACCCGCGGGATGCAGGAGGCAGGGTGGGTGGGTCGGGTTGGAGGAGGGCAGGCCCATGGGATGCAGGAAGCAGGGTGGGTGGGCCAGGTTGGAGGAGGGCAGGCCCATGGGATGCAGGAGGCAGGGTGGGTGGGCCGGGTTGGAGGAGGGCATGCCCATGGGATGCAGGAGGCAGAGTGGGTGGGCCGGGTTGGAGGGGGGCAGGCCCGCGGGATGCAGGAGGCAGGCCGGGTGGGACGGGGGCAGGCCCGTGGGGCATGTGAAGCAGGCCGGGTTGGAGGGGGGCAGGCCCCGGGATGCAGGAGGCAGGGTGGGTGGGACGGGGGCAGGCTGGGTGGGAGGGGGGCAGGCCTGCGGGGGGCAGGCCGGGTGGGAGGGGGGCAGGCCCGCGGGATGCAGGAGGCAGGCCGGGTGGGACGGGGGCAGGCGGGTCGGGTTGGAGGGGCACAGGGGGCAGGCCCGTGGGCGCAGGAGGCAGGACGGGCGGGTTGGAGGGGCACAGGCCAGGCAGCCCATGCCCGCGGGATGCAGGAGGCAGGCCGGGTGGGAGGGGGGCAGGCCCGCGGGATGCAGGAGGCAGGCCGGGTGGGAGGGGGGCAGGCCCCGGGATGCGGGATGCGGGAGGCAGGGTGGGTGGGACGGGGGCAGGCCCCGGGATGCAGGGGGCAGGCCGGGTGGGAGGGAGGCAGGCCGGGTGGGAGGGGGGCAGGCCTGCGGGATGCAGGAGGCAGGCCGGGTGGGAGGGGGGAAGGCCCCGGGATGCAGGAGGCAGGCCGGGTGGGAGGGGGGCAGGCCCCGGGATGCAGGGGGCAGGGTGGGCGGTCGGGTTGGAGGGGCACAGGGGGCAGGTCCGTGGGGCGCAGGAGGCAGGGCGGGCGGGTTGGAGGGGCGCAGGCCAGGCAGCCCATGCCCGCGGGGCGCTCTCCGGCCCGGCCCCCCACCGGTTGCCGCGGGTGACGATGAGCCCGTTCTCGGTGGAGAAGGCGTCGGAGGGCAGCCCCTGCAGGTTCCAGGTGCGCACGATGGTGGGGTTGCAGAGGAAGCTGTCGAAGGTGAACCGGGGTGAGCAGGGCACCTGCAGCTCCCGGATCTGCGGGCACAGAGCACAGGGTCACCAGGGCTGCCCGCCCCCCGGCTGCCCCCTGGCGCTGGGCTAACAGGAGCAAGTGCATGGAGCCAGTGACCCTGCCTGCCCCCTGGAGCCTCGGGCCGTGTGGGGCCGCCCCCAGGGAGAGCGCCGGGCGGGGCCGGTGGCAGCCAGGGCTCCGAGGGCCGAGCGCTCAGGGGTGCCATGGCCAGGGCCCGTGGGTGCCAGACACCTGCTTCATCCAGATGTCCGAGACGATCTCGTCGCGGTAGCCGGACAGGAAGGGCCCCATGTAGGACAGGAAGGCGGCGGCCAGCAGGCAGTCGCCCACCACGTAGCCCAGGTCCTCCTCCAGCCCCTGCCGAGAGAGCCAGGCTGAGACCCCCGAGCCGCCGGGATCCCTGTCCCCACTGCCCCTCATGGGATCCCCACCTCCCAGATCCCGCCCACTGGGATCCCTGCTCTACTCCCACCCCAGGATCCTTACCTCCCAGATCCCACCCGCTGGGATCCCTGCAGCCCCCCCGCACTGGGATCCCTGCAGCCCCCCCGCACTGGGATCCCGGCCTTCCAGATCCCCCCTGGTGAGATTCCTGTAGCCCCCCCACCCTGGGATCCCCGCCTCCCAGATCCCCACCCCCTGGCCTGGCTGCTCCCTGCCCAAGCTCCTACCTCCAGATCCCCCCATCCCTGCTGGGATCCCTGCCCCCACCCCAGCTTGGCTATGGCATCGCCGTCCCCGTCCCCAGATCCCCCCCACTGGGATCCCTGGCCACCCCCCCGGCCTCCTGCGGCTCACCCACCTGCACCGTCTCCTCCCAGCGCACTTTCTCCCCCGCGAGCCCCGACACCAGCTTGTCGGCGCGGTCCAGCTTGATCTCCATCTCCTCGGAGCGCTTGCGCAGGTCCTCCTTCTGCGCCAGCTTCTCCTCGTACTCCTGCTTCAGCCGCTCCAGCTTCTCTGCCACCTGGGGGGGCAGAGCCGTGAGCCCCCCAGCGCTGCGCCGGGGCAGGACCGAGCCGTGGCAAGCCCAGCGTCTCCCCCCGACCTCACCCCGAGCAGACAGACCTCACGCAGCTTCTCCTGCGCCTCGGCCTGGGACGCCTGCTTCTCGGCCAGCTGGGCCATGGCGGCATTCATGCGGGCGCGCTTGGGCTCCACCACCCGGTAAATCCGGCCGTACATCTGTGGGGGGACAGCGAACGGTGAGCCCTCTGCACAGCACTGCCCCGGGAGAGGAGAACCCCGGAGTCCTGGCCCCCTCTCTAACCTCCAGACCCCACTCCCCTCCCCGGAGAGAGAACCCAGCAGTCCTGCCCCCCGGGACGTTATTGACATAATCTGGGACCGTATAGATCATTGTTGCAACCAAGGTCCCGTAGTGGCACCAAATCGTGCATAAAGGGGGTCAAATAAGGCGTCTAAGGCGAGGTGATAGTTTGCTGGTGATGACGATGCTGTCTGTTTGCATGTGTCAGTTTTGTATTTAAAGATAGAAGTGTTGGCTCTGCACTGTCTGCATTTCAAACTTGTGCTCTGCTTCTGGGGGACGCCCCCGACGAGCTGGGGTCAGCTCTGCCCAGCCGGCTGGATGGTCCACGAAGGACCATCAGCGACACGACTGACCCACTGAGAGAAGGCAGACACGCCTGGGGACTCAGCCAGGTGTGCAGGGACCTGCCTGTGGACCGAACGCTGAGGGTTTTCCAGGCCATGGGCTGGACAGCTTGTCCTTGGGACAAAGAAAGACAGACCACACGGCAAGAGAGTATAAAAAACGGCTGCAGCTCCTCCATCTTGTCTTCAATCCTGCTTCCTACCTCTGGAGGGACTTGGCTACAAACCGGAGCTCCGAGCCAAGGCCTGAAAGCCCCATCCCAGCTGGGGATGTTCTCCAGAGCCGGGATTTGAACCTGCAGCTTCTTCCCTCCCTGCTACAAGCCTGGACCAAGAACTTGGCCATTGCTCTATGGAACTGATTCCATGTAACCAGCTCTAGCTGTCATCTCTCTCTTTTCCTTTTATGAATAAACCTTTAGATTTTAGATTCTAAAGGGTTGGCAACGGCGTGATTTGTGGGTAAGATCCGATTTGCATATTGACCTGGGTCTGGGGCTTGGTCCTTTGGGATCGAGGGAACCTTTTTTCTTTTACTGGGGTATTGGTTTTCATAACCATCTGTCCCCATAACGAGTGGCCCTGGTGGTGATACTGGGAAATTGGAGTGTCTAAGGGAATTGCTTGTGTGACTTGTGGTTAAGCCAGTGGGGTGAAACCAAAGTCTTCTCTGTCTGGCTGGTTTGGTTTGCCTTGGTGTGCACAGAGACCCCAGCCTTGGGCTGTAACTGCCCTGCTTTAAGCAATTTGTCCTGAGCTGGTACTCTCAGTTGGGTCCCGCCAGAACCAGCATCGTTACACCCCCCAGCTCTAACCACCAGCCCCCACTCCCCTCCCAGAGCTGAGAACCAGGAGTCCTGGCTCCCAGCCCCCCCTGCTCTAACCACCACCCCCCACTCCCCTCCCAGAGCTGGGATAGAACCTGACATTTGTTTCTCTTTCTCCTTCTTGTCTTCACAGTTTTCACTCACACCCATCGTCCTGCCAACCCCTTGCCAGCCTGGCACTCCTCTCCCCCGACCAAGAAGGCCAATGGCATTTTGGGATGTATACGTAGGGGCATTGCCAGCAGATCAAGGGACGTGATCGTTCCCCTCTGTTAGACATTGGTGAGGCCTCATCTGGAGTACTGTGTCCAGTTTTGGGCCCCACACTACAAGAAGGATGTGGAAAAATTGGAAAGAGCCAGCGAAGGGCAACAAAAATGATTAGGGGACTGGAACACATGACTTATGAGGAGAGGCTGAGGGAACTGGGATTGTTTAGTCTGCGGAAGAGAAGAATGAGGGGGGATTTGATAGCTGCTTTCAACTACCTGAAAGGGGGTTCCAAAGAGGATGGGTCTTGACTGTTCTCAGTGGTAGCAGATGGCAGAACGAGGAGTAATGGTCTCACGTTGCAGCGGGGGAGGTTTAGGTTGGATATTAGGAAAAACTTTTTCACTAGGAGGGTGGTGAAACACTGGAATGCGTTACCTAGAGAGGTGGTGGAATCTCCTTCCTTAGATATTTTTAAGGCCCGGCTTGACAAAGCCCTGGCTGGGATGATTTAGTTGGGGATTGGTCCTGCTTTGAGCAGGGGGTTGGACTAGATACCTCCTGAGGTCCCTTCCAGCCCTGATCTTCGATGATTCTATGATTCTATGGCACCACCCACCGGCCTGCCCTCAGCCTGGCACTCCTCTCCCCGAGCATGGCACCACCCACCGGCCTGCCCTCAGCCTGGCACTCCTCTCCCTGAGCATGGCACCACCCACTGGCCTGCCCTCAGCCTGGCACTCCTCTCCCCGAGCATGGCACCACCCACTGGCCTGCCCTCAGCCTGGCACTCCTCTCCTGCCACCTCCCCAGCTGCCTGCCCATGGCTGGTGCTTGCCCACCCAGCCCCTTCCCTTCCACGGCTCCCTACCCCTGCCCGTGGCTGGTACCTGGCCCCTCCCTTCCCCAGATCATAGACTCATCGAAGATCAGGGTTGGAAGGGATCTCAGGAGGTATCTAGTCCAACCCCCTGCTCAAAGCAGGACCAACCCCAACTAAATCATCCCAGCCAGGGCTTTGTCAAACCGGGCCTTAAAAGCCTCTAAGGATGGAGATTCCACCACCTCCCTGGGGAACCCATTCCAGTGCTTCCCCACCCTCCTCGTGAAATAGTGTTTCCGAATATCCAACCTAGACCTCCCCCACTGCAACTTCAGACCATTGCTCCTTGTTCTACCATCTGCCACCACTGAGAACAGCCGAGCTCCATCCTCTTTGGGACCCCCCTTCAGGCAGTTGAAGGCTGCGATCAAATTCCCCCTCGCTCTTCTCTTCCGCAGACTAAACAAGCCCAGTTCCCTCAGCCTCTCCTCGTAAGTCATGTGCCCCAACCCCTGATCATTTTCGTTGCCCTCCGCTGGACTCTCTCCAATTTGCCACATCCTTTCTGTAGTGGGGGGACCAAAACTGCACGCAATACTCCAGGTGTAGCCTCATCAGTGCCGAACAGAGGGGAATAATCACTTCCCTCCATCTGCTGGCAATGCTCCTACTAATACAGCCCAAAATGCCATTGGCTTTCTTGGCAACAAGGGCACACTGTTGACTCATAGCCAGCTTCTCCTCCACTGTAATCCCCACGTCCTTTTCTGCAGAACTGCTGCCGAGCCAGTCGGTCCCCAGCCTGTAGCGGTGCATGGGATTCTTCTGTCCCAAGTGCAGGACTCTGCACTTGTCCTTGTTGAACCTCATCACATTTCTTTTGGCCCAATCTTCCAATTTGTCTCGGTCACTCTGTATCCTAACCCTACCCTCTGGCGTATCTACCTCTCCCCACAGCTTAGTATCATCTGTGAACTTACTGAGGGTGCAATCCACACCATCCTCCAGATCATTAATGAAGATAAGCACAGCTACAGACTAGGGACCGAGTGGTCTCAAGTTGCAGTGGGGGAGGTCTAGGTTGGATATTCAGAAAAACTATTTCACGAGGAGGGTGGGGAAGCACTGGAATGGATTCTCCAGGGAGGTGGTGGAATCTCCTTCCTTAGAAGTTTTTAAGGTCGGGCTTGACAAAGCCCTGGCTGGGATGATTTAGTTGGGGTTGGTCCTGCTTTGAGCAGGAGGTTGGACTAGACACCTCCTGAGGTCCCTTCCAACCATGATCTTCTAGGATTCTATGATATAGAACAAAACCGGCCCCAGGACCGACCCCTGGGGCTCTCCGCTTGATACCGGCTGCCAACGAGACATGGAGCCGTTGATCACTCCCCGCTGAGCCTGACGATCTAGCCAGCTTTCTACCCACCGTACAGTCCATTCATCCAGCCCAGACTTCTTTAACTTGCTGGCAAGAATACTGAGATCCCTCCCCAGGCCTGGCCCGGCCACTCCCCTCACCGGCCCCCTCCCCCTGCCTCTGCCCGTGGCCGGCCCCTGCCCTCCACAGCTCTCTCCCCCTGCCCGTGGCCAGTGCTCGCCCCTCCCCTCCCCTCCCCTCCCCCTGGCCAGCGCCCGGCCCCTCCCCTCCTCTCCCCTTCCCAGTTTCCTCCCCATGCCCGTGGCTGGTACCCGGCTCCTCCCCTCCCCTCCCCTCCCCGGATCCCTCCCCTACCTGTGGCTGGTGCCTGGCCCCTCCCCTCCCCAGATCTCTCCCCCGCCTGTGGCTGGTGCCTGGCCCCTCCCCTCCCCAGATCTCTCCCCCGCCTGTGGCTGGTGCCTGGCCCCTCCCCTCCCCAGATCTCTCCCCCACCTGTGGCTGGTGCCTGGCCCCTCCCCTCCCCCTGCCCGTGGCTGATACCCAGCTTCTCCCCTCCCCTCCATGGCTCCCTCCCCATGCCTCTGGCTGGCGCTCGCCCCCTCACCTCCATGGCTCGCACCCACATGCAGAGGGACTTGGCGGCGAGCGAGACGCGCCCGATGATGTCGGGCTGGAAGTCGGGCTGGGAGCAGTACCCGCTGATCTTCTTCAGCACCTTGTCCGAGATGTTGTCCTTGTCGAAGTTGATCAGCTGTTTGATGAAGGTGGCCTCGCCTGGGGTGGGCACCAGGATCAGGGGGGCGAGGCCCAGGGACTGGCACACCCTGGGCCCGTCCTGCCTGGCACTGACCTGCGAGGGCCAGCCCCTCTGGGTGCCAGGGCAGGGCCCTGCCTGCTCCTTCGGGCTGCTGCTGGGATGTCATTGCAGACAGAGAAGCAGGGGAGGGTGCCCACGGTGCCCACCCTATCCACTGCCTACCTTGCCCACTGCCCACCTCCTCGGCCCCGCAGCACCCCCTGTGCTGCCTCCTCCGCCCCCAGCCACTGCCCACCTCCTCACCAGCCCCTGCCTCCGCCCCCAGCCAGCGCCCGGCTGGCAGCTCCCCACCACCCACTGCCTTTTGCTCACAGCCTCCACCCCTTAGTTCTGCCCCCTCCCCCGCAAACCCCCGTCTGCCCCAGCCCCTCCCCACTCCTCACCCAGCTGCCTCTTGGCTTCGGCCCAGGTTGGCTCGTTGCCGCGCAGGATCATGACGGCCTGCATCACCGTCTCCACCAGCGTGGGCGGGCGCCCGTAGGACTTGATCTCCGTCATGTCCTTCTTGTTGAGCGACTCCAGGGCCTGGGGGGAGGGAGGCAGGTGGGGGAGGCGCCCGAGGGGAAGGGGCCCCCCGCCAGGGGCTCTGGGGCACCACCCGCAGGACACGCCACGGAGCCGGAGCAGTGGGGTCCCAGCCCCTCTGCCCGTTACCTTCATGGCCTCCTCCAGTGCAGGCAGCGCCTCCTCCAGGTCCTTCTGGGCGTTGTCAGCCAGCGTCTTGCACTTGATCTCCTCCACTGCGATCTTCTCGCTGTTCGCGCCCACCATCTGGGGAGAGGGGACAGGCAGGGCAGCCGTGGGGTGGGGGCTTTGCCGATTCTCCCCTCCTGCCCCGCGCCCTCACCCTGCATCCAGATCCGGCCCTGGGCGCCACGCGCCCGTCAGTCTGAGTCCGGATCTGGGTCTCACCCCCTCCCGTCTGTCAGGATCCAGGCCCCCCGCGCCCGGATCCGAGCCCAGCCCCCCCCTCACCTTCTGCTGCTCGTCGGCCTCTCTCTTCTGCTGCACGATGATGACCAGGTACTCCTCGCACTGCTTCTGGAACTCCGCCACCTTCTTCTTGGCGTCCTCCAGCTCCAGCGACATGACCTCCACCTTGTGGCGCGTCTCGTCGATCTTGGAGAGCCCGCTGCGCAGCTTGTTGGCCTGGTCCGAGAGCTCCTTGCGCTTCTCCGTCAGGAGCCTGCGGGGAGATGGCCCCGGGGCCCTCCCGCCTGAGCCACCCCTGCAGCACCGGGCGGGGCTCTCTGCCGGACTACAGCCCCCACGATGCACCTGGGACTCCTCTGATGCATCCCCTCCTCCCTCCAAGGGGGACAAAGCAATGCTTCATGGGAGATGTGGTCTGGCCGGGGTGCCTGGCCTAGAGAGGAGGATGGGAGCACGAGGCTCCCGAACTACAGCTCCCATGAGCCACCACAGTGCCCAGCGAGGAAATATTTCAATCTGGGGCTGAAATGACATTTGCCATGGGAAACCCGCCCCCCCTTTTCCCACCAGTTCTGGGCCCCAGCATGGAGGAACCCCTCCACGTCTGGCCAAATCCGCTCGGCTCCTCCTGCCCCGCCCCCCGGGAGACCCCTCCACATCCAGCCAGATCCCCTCGGCTCTCCCTGCCCCACCCCCCGGGGAAACCCCTCCGCGTCCGGCTAGATCCCCTTGGCTCTCCCATCCTGCCCCCCGGGGAGACCCCTCCACGTCCATCCAGATCCCCTCGGCTCCCACTGCACCGCCCCCAGGGAGACCCCTCCGCGTCTGGGCAGATCCCCTCGGCTCCTCCCACCCCGTCCCCCGGGGAGACCCCTCCATGTCTGGGCAGATCTCCTCGGCTCCTCCCATCCTGCCCCCCAGGGAGACCCCTCCGTGTCCAGTCAGATCCCCTCGGCTCCCCCTGCCCCACCCCCCGGGGAAACCCCTCCGCGTCTGGGCAGATCCCCTCGGCTCCCCAGCCCGTCTGCCGGTGGCCGGCCCGCAGGACCGTGCAGCAGGGACTCACTTCTTGTAGCCTGAGACCAGCTCCAGGTAGTTGGTGGGGGTGACATAGTTATGGCGTCTGAGCTCCAGGAGCATCTTCTGCGAGTAGGAGGCCACGGACCAGTGCATGGTCACAAAGATCCTGGCCACTTTCTTGTGGATCTGGGGGAGCAGACGGGGCCGGGTCAGCAGTGGGGAGGGGGCGCCCAGATGGGGACAGGTCGGCAGAGGGGGTGCCAACAGGAGCCCTGCTCCCCGGCTTGAGGAGAGAAGATGGGAAGGGACCAGCTTTGCAGTAACCAATGTGTCTGCACAGGGCAGAGATGCAGCCACCTCTGGGGAGAGGCATGGGTGGCTCCGGGGAGGGGCGCAGACAGGCAGCCAGCTCCACGGAGGGGTGTGGATGGGTGGCCAGCTCTGGGGAGGGGCGCGGCCAGTTCCGGGGAGGGGTGCAGGCAGGCAGCCGACTCCGGGGAGTGGCACAGGCAGCTCCGGGGAGGTGCACGGCCAGCTCCTGGGAGGGGTGCATCCAGCCATCTGGCTCCAGCGAGGGTGGCCGGTTGACTCTGCGGAGGGGTGTGGCCGGTGATGGTGGCTCCGGGGAGAGGCACGGCAGCTGGCTCTGGGGAGGGGCGCGGTGGCCGGCTGGCTCCGGGGAGGGGCACGGCAACCGGCGCACAGCCGGAGAATCCTGGATCTGGTTCCAAGCCCAGGGGAGTTTGGGAGGCAGAATGGGAACCCCGGGGCTGGGATGCGGCCGGGACCCTGACTCCACGCCAGGCCGACAGCTCAGGGGGTCTCCCCCAGGTAGTGCCCAGCACTGACTCTGAGCACCGGCTCCCCCAGCATGGTCCCCGGCAGATCTCCTGCCCCGGCCTGCCCCCCAGCACACCCAGCGTGCAGCCAGGCAGCTCTGGCTGGGCCGGCAGGGGCTGGGGGGCCAGGCTGCAGCTCTCACCTCCGGCAGGCCCCCCAGGTCCACACCCTCGAGGTACTTCTCTGCCACCTCCAGCAGCGCCTGGCGCGGCCACTCCGAGAACCAGTCGATCGTGGTGCAGTTCACCAGCGCCGGGTACTGACGGATCCAGTTCCTGAGGGGACGGGGAGCGGGGGCGCCGAGCTAAGCACGTCCCTCACCTCTTCCCCCTCCCATCGGGCCCCCCCATCTCTTCCCTGCTCCCATCCTGTCCCCATCCCTGCCCCGCTCCCACCCCACCCCCCATCTCTGCCCCACTCCCTCTCCCATCTCTACCTCGCTCCCACCCCACCGTCACCCCCTCCCCCTTCTCTCTCCCCAGCTCCTGCTCTCGAACAGTTGTGGGCTCCTCGCTGTGCTCCCCGCTCCCGTCCTTTCAGTCCCGGCTGCCGGCGACTCCGGAGCCCACCAGGGGGCGCTGTGGCTCCCGGCCCCTCACCTGAAGGGGTCCCCGATGGGGCTAAGGCACAGCACCACGTGCAGGTTGTTCCGCACCCTCTCGATCAGGTAGCCAAAGAGGCTGTCGGCCGTCTCGGGGATGCCCTCGGCTCGGGCCGCGTCCAGGATCACGGACTGGATCTGAGACACAAGGGAAGTGTCTCCAGCTGGGCACAGTCCTAGGCCCTGCCCCCTACAATGGGCCCGGGCCCACCCACCCCCTCCAGCCACCGTGATCAGCACCCACGTGCCGGCCACGCAGCTCCGCTCTGCCGGGGGGTGGATTGGGACAGGTCCTCTGGGGAAAAAGGGGCAAAGCCCAGGGCTGGGCTAGCAGGGGGCTGTGGGTCGGGAGTGAGAGGCACCGGCACAGCGGGTGGGCCAGGGCTGGGCTAGCAGGGGGCTGCGGGTAGGGAGTGAGGGGCACCAGCACAGCGGGTGGGCCAGGGCTGGGCTAGCAGGGGGCTGCAGGTCGCGAGTGAGAGGCACCGGCACAGCGGGTGGGGCAGGGCTGGGCTAGCAGGGGGCTGCGGGTTGGGAGTGAGGGGCACTGGCACAGCGGGTGGGGCAGGGCTGGGCTAGCAGGGGGCTGCGGGTTGGAAGTGAGGGGCACCAGCACAGCAGGTGGGGCAGTGCTGGGCTGGCAGGGGGCTGCGGGTTGGAAGTGAGGGGCACCAGCAGAGCGGTCCTTCAGGACAGCTGTCGCAGGGAGACCCCTGCTGCTCCCCTCGGCCCTGCCAGCCCCCTTGCCCGTGGTGCCCCCCAGCCCGGAGCGGGCGTGCGCATGCACCTCCTCGAACTCGTCGGCCTTGTAGAGGTTGGGCACCTCCCCGGAGCTCAGGATGTTGTTGATGTCCTCCAGGAAGGAGTCGTCCATGATCTGCGTGTCCACGAAGAGGAAGGTGGTGGGTTTCAGGTCCACCCCCGCCTGCCGGTACAGCTTCTTGATGTCTGGGGGGAGAGGCCAGGAGAGCGTCAGTTCCCGGGGGGCTGGCCACGTGGGGGGCTGAGTGAAGGGGGCACTCACCATCTCTGAACTCCTGCTTGCGGTAGTGCTTGGTCACCTCGATTTGGAAGGTCTGGTCCTCGCAGATGAAGGAGGCCAGGCGTGCCAGGCTCTGGCGCCCACTGCCCCCTATGCCCACCAGCAGCATGTTCCCGCGCGGCTGGCCGATCACCCGCACGATCCGGGTAACTGCGGGGGGAGCCACTGGTCAGAAGGGGGCACCCCGGGGCCGGAGTGGGCAGCCGACTGGCCACCCCAGTAGTCCCATGGAGACCAAAAGGCTTGCATTGCATGCTGGGATTTTTCCTCCACCAAAAGTGGAGGCTGCCGTCAGCTCCCCCAATGGCACCCAAGGAGGGATAAAGATTTAACTCAGAGAGATCTCAAAGATCAAGGGGCCAGGACTCCTGGGTCCCATCCGCCGTTCCACCACTGCCCTGAGCAGCGTGCCTCCGTTTCCCCAGTTTGGGAAGGGGGAAAGATGCAACTCCCCCCAGGGACGGGAAGCGTTGGCGGCCTGCTTGATATTGTGGGGCTCAGGGTCGGTTCTGATCTGGAGCCAGGTGCCAGAGCTGGGCTGGCAGGGGCTACGGGTCGGGAGTGAGGGGCACTGGCAGGGCTTGGGGGGGAGCCATGGAGGCGCCTGGCAGGGGCACGGTGTGGGAGGTGCTGCCCGCCCTGGCCCGCGTCACTCACTGTGTTCGATGGCGTCTCTGAAGAGCACGAGATGCATCTGCACCACGCCGGGCGTCTGGTTGTACTCATCCAGCACCCGCTCCATCTCCAGCTTCAGGGCCGACAGGTCCACCAAGTCCTCGTAGACCCGCGGCTCCCGCATGAAGTCCCCTGGCCAGCGGGCAAGAGGAAGGCTCGGTGTCCCCTGGGTCACTGGCCAGCCTAGCCCGCGGGAGTCCTGGCTGCCAGGCCTGAGTCCCACTCTAACGACTACACCCACTGCCCTCCCCGAGCCAGGGAGAGAACCCAGGAGTCCTGGCGCCCAGGCCCCCTGCTCTAACCACTAGCCCCCACTCCCCACCCAGGAGCGGGGGCTCGGCAGTGACAGTCAGAGCATGTGGCGCCCGGCCCCTGCCCGTCAGGCCCAGCACCCCGTGGCACTCACCGAAGATGGGTTGGGACTTGCTGGGACAGATGTTGTGGAAGGTCAGGTCAAAGAAGGAGCCCAGCTTCTCGCTCAGGATGGCAATGAAGGCGTCCTTGTCGGCCAAGTCCACCAGGCGGTCGGAGAAGACCCTGCCGAGGGAGACGGCTGGACTCACACGCTGGGGGTCACCCCCCACCCCCAGGAGCAGGGAGGGGCCGGGCTCCACATGGGAGGAAAGGGGGGGTGCGTCGCTGTGACGATGTGACGCAGCAGGGAGGGGGGAGTGTTGACCTGGGAATGTGCCCTGGGGACCGGAGACCTGAGAGCCTGTCACCTGAGCCAGGAGGGGGAGGGGGAGGTAACACCTCTGCCCAGGAATGTGGACGGAGGCTGCAGCAGGGAACCTGCTGGGTGGGTTTAGTTTCAGTTTGGGGCTGGGTGGAGGAACACAGGGAACCCCAGGGCTGGGGTCTAAGCTCCCTGCTCCCCCAGAAGGACTTGACTGAGGGGTCCTGGGTGTACCCACAAGCTCTGTTTTGGACTGTGTTCCTGTTGTCCAATAAACCTTCTGTTTTACTGGCTGGCTGAGAGTCTCAGTGAATCCCAGGAAGAGGGGTGCAGGGCCTGCCGAGGGAGACGGCTGGACTCACACGCCGGGGGTCACCCCCCACCCCCAGGAGCAGGGAGGGGCCGGGCTCCACATGGGAGGAAAGGGGGGGTGCGTCACGTCTTGAGTGGACAGGGGCTGGAGGTGGGGCGCAGCGTGGCCGGCCGTGGGGGGAGGGAAGATGCCCGTGGCACCGGGCTGGCAGTGCCCAGGGGGTGGAGGTCAGGAGCAGCATGGCCGGCCATGGGGGGAGGGAAGACACCCGTGGCACCGGGCTGGCAGTGCCCAGGGGGCTGGAGGTGGGGCGCAGCATGGCCGGCCGTGGGGGGAGGGAAGATGTCCGTGGCACCGGGCTGGCAGTGCCCAGGGGGCTGGAGGTGGGGGGCAGCGTGGCCGGCCATGGGGGGAGGGAAGACGCCCATGGCACCCGGCTGGCAGTGCCCGGGGGTGGAGGTCAGGAGCAGCGTGGCCGGCCGTGGGGGGAGGGAAGACGCCCGTGGCACCAGGCTGGCAGTGCCCAGGGGACTGGAGGTGGAGTGCAGCGTGGCCGGCCGTGGGGGGAGGGAAGACGCCCGTGGCACCGGACAGGCAGTGCCCGGGGGTGGAGGTCAGGAGCAGCGTGGCCGGCCATGGGGGGAGGGAAGACGCCCGTGGCATCGGGCTGGCAGTGCCCGGGGGTGGAGGTCAGGAGCAGCGTGGCCGGCCGTGGGGGGAGGGAAGATGCCCGTGGCACCGGGCTGGCAGTGCCCAGGGGGCTGGAGGTGGAGTGCAGCGTGGCCGGCCGTGGGGGGAGGGAAGATGCCCGTGGCACGGGGCTGGCAGTGCCCAGGGGGCTGGAGGTGGGGCGCAGCGTGGCCGGCCGTGGGGGGAGGGAAGACGCCCATGGCACCGGGCTGGCAGTGCCCAGGGGGCTGGAGGTGGAGTGCAGCGTGGCCGGCCGTGGGGGGAGGGAAGATGCCCGTGGCACCGGGCTGGCAGTGCCCAGGGGGCTGGAGGTGGGGCACAGCGTGGCCGGCCGTGGGGGGAGGGAAGATGCCCGTGGCACCGGGCTGGCAGTGCCCAGGGGGCTGGAGGTGGAGTGCAGCGTGGCCGGCCGTGGGGGGAGGGAAGATGACCGTGGCACCGGGCTGGCAGTGCCCAGGGGGCTGGAGGTGGGGTGCAGCGTGACCGGCCGTCGGGGGAGGGAAGATGCCCGTGGCACCGGGCTGGCAGTGCCCGGGGGTGGAGGTCAGGAGCAGCGTGGCTGGCCGTGGGGGGAGGGAAGATGCCCGTGGCACCGGGCTGGCAGTGCCCAGGGGGCTGGAGGTGGGGTGCAGCGTGACCGGCCGTCGGGGGAGGGAAGATGCCCGTGGCACCGGGCTGGCAGTGCCCGGGGGTGGAGGTCAGGAGCAGCGTGGCCGGCCGTGGGGGGAGGGAAGATGCCCGTGGCACCGGGCTGGCAGTGCCCAGGGGGCTGGAGGTGGGGCGCAGCGTGGCCGGCCGTGGGGGGAGGGAAGACGCCCATGGCACCGGGCTGGCAGTGCCCAGGGGGCTGGAGGTGGGGAGCAGCGTGGCCGGCCGTGGGGGGAGGGAAGATGCCCGTGGCACCGGGCTGGCAGTGCCCAGGGGGCTGGAGGTGGAGTGCAGCGTGGCCGGCCGTGGGGGGAGGGAAGATGCCCGTGGCACCGGGCTGGCAGTGCCCAGGGAGCTGGAGGTGGGGCACAGCGTGGCCGGCCGTGGGGGGAGGGAAGACACCCGTGGCACCGGGCTGGCAGTGCCCAGGGGGCTGGAGGTGGGGTGCAGCGTGACCGGCCGTCGGGGGAGGGAAGATGCCCGTGGCACCGGGCTGGCAGTGCCCGGGGGTGGAGGTCAGGAGCAGCGTGGCTGGCCGTGGGGGGAGGGAAGATGCCCGTGGCACCGGGCTGGCAGTGCCCGGGGGCTGGAGGTGGGGCGCAGCGTGGCCGGCAGTGGGGGAAGGGAAGATGCCCGTGGCACCGGGCTGGCAGTGCCCGGGGGTGGAGGTCAGGAGCAGCGTGGCCGGCCGTGGGGGGAGGGAAGATGCCCGTGGCACCGGGCTGGCCGTGCCCAGGGGCCTGCGCTAGCCCTGCAGCTGTACCTGAAGCACTCGTGAATCCACAGGCGGGTGAGGCTGGGCTTGGTATCGTGGAAGTCCTTGTGCGCCCGCAGCATGCCCTGGAACACCTGTGCGAGGGGCAGAGCCTGAGCCACCGGCTGCGGGACCCCCCCACAGGACAGTGACTGACGGGGGGCGGGGCTTGGTGAGAAACTGACGACCCCTCCCCCAGCTGCTCGCCTGGGCCAAGGGGTCCCAAACGGAAACAGGCCCCTCGAGGAGACAGGCCCCGTGCCCCATTCCCCACCCCCCTGAGCCAGCCAGGCCCCGCCCTGGGGCCGGGTGGGAGCCGGCGCCCCCTACAGGGGACAGGCCCCGTGCCCCATTTCCTGCCCCCCTGAGCCAGCCTGTCCTGCAAACCCCCGGGCCGGATCCCAACCCTCGATACATGGCTGCGTGTGGCTGCTACTGTGACTGGCAGGGAAGGAGACCCAATGTGCCGGGCACTGGGCACCAACACCAAACCTCTGCTGGATTCCTCCCTGCGCCAGCCCCGCTCATGCCAGGGACCTTCTGCGCCCCCAACCCCCGCGTGTGGGCACAGCAGATACTGCGTACGGGGCCCCATGGCTCCGCGCTGGGCACCGGGCTCGGCTCTGACCGGGGGTGGGCGGCGCACCAGCAGGGTACCTTGGAGATGTCGCGCAGGTTGAAGAGGTAGTGGATCTTGGCGGGCGTGGGCAGGAATTTCTGCACCACGCCGTGGTACAGCTCGACCGTGGCCTCAGTGGCGATGTTCCCGAGCGGCTTGACTGCCTCCTCGAAGTTCTGTAGCTTCTGGTTGAGCATGGTGCCGAAGATGCGCCGGATCTGCGGCTCCTGCGGGGAGGCCGGAGCAGCACCTAGCGCCAGCCGCTCTCCCCTCGCGGGCCCACCCCGCCTACCTGCGGGCACCCCCGGTCCCGGGGCAGGAGGGAGGGGACGCAGCCTCCACAGCCCCTCTCCTGCGGCCGCTGACTGGGCTGGGGGCATCCCAGGGGCCGGCCGATGGGTGCCCGGGGGCGAATGGTGCTCTAGAATCCGGCGTGCCGTGGCAGCAGGCACCAGGGGGTCCCGAGTCCCAGCAGTTACGCACAGACGGGTTTAACCTGCGGCGCGAGCCCCCGTGTGCCGTCTGGAACGTGGCCGACAGCGCCCGGGACACCTCGCGGAGGGATCGACCCCAGGGGGAGGGGCCGGCTGGCGTGGCCGGCTCTGATTCCGCCAGGCCCAGCCGGGGAAGCAGCCGCGTGGCGCATGTCTAAGCCGCCCTTACCGTGGGGAAGGTCATGTTGATGAGATTGAATCTGCTCTGAAGCCGGCCGGATATCATGGTTCGGCCTCCTCCCGGGGGGCCCATGGCTGCCATCAGGAACATGTCCTGCGGGGAGACAGATGCTGCTCACACCAAAGGCGACCGAGGCCTATCTTCTCCCCCCAGAAGCGCTTGAAGGATCCAGAGGGACCCGTGGCGCGGGAGGGGTGGCTGCTGCCGCATACTAATGGCTCCCCAGTGGCAGCGCCAGGTACTAATGTCTGCTGTGGCACGTGCCAACCAGATTTCAGGCACAGACACCTGCCTCTGCTGGTGATGCTGCAGGTGCCCTGTCCGCACGAACTGTTGGAACGGCCTCCCCAGGGCCGTGGCGCGGCCGCCATCCCTGCCAGCTTTTCCCGCCGAGATGGGAGGGCTGTAAAATGCCCGGCTGGCTTTGGAATCCATCCATCTAGTAACCAGACAAGAGCAAAGCGCTGCCCTGGGCCCCGGCTCTGCCAGCTCCCCCCGTCCTGCCAGGACCCCGCCTCTGCCGAGCTCCCGACAGCCTGGAACTGCTGGCAGGGTAGCTGTGCCCCTCCCCGGGCAGCAAGCCACGCAGCTCCCGGCAGAGAGGGGGCACTGAAGGGGCTGAGGTTGGCACGGCTCAAGTGTCCCATGGGACTCCTTTTCCAGAAGGCTTTTCCAGTGCTGGCGGCAGCGGGGGCGCCCCCCCACCCCATGAGACTGTGCAGAAACCCCTCGGAGAAGTGTTTCCATGGGCTGAGCCAGCCACCCGCCTCTGGGAGCTGGGCAGCGCATGGCGCCTCCTGGCGGCAGGAGAACAGCCCCTGGGAGCACTCGCCCATCCTGCCGGCCACCCCCGAGCCAGAGCCCCCGAGACACAGCAGGTGCAAGCCATGGGGCTCCGAGCCCAAGCCCCGGTGGGAGCCAGGCAGGGAGCGATGGAGACCGGGGCGGGGAGAGGGGGGGGCCGGGAAAGCCAGCTCCGCACCTTGATGTATTTGATGGTTTGCTTCTCGCGGTCGTACCAGAAGCCGTAGTCGATCCAGAGGCGCAGCAGCTCCAGCGGGGGCTGGGAGCCGAAGGTGTCCTTGGCCGGCATGTTGAGGTCATCCATGAAGGTGATCATGCTCTTGCCACCCATGGGCACGTAGACGCCCTTGGTCCTCTTCTCCACCCGGCTCTCGATGATGTTCTGCACGTTGTTGGATGTGGTCTGGGGATGGTGGGGGGCGGGGTGAGGTTGGGCAGGGACCTGAGTCCAGGGATGGCAGGGGGCTTGCGGCTCCACCCAAGGGTCAGCCCTCTGCCATGGGCATGGGCGCGTCGCTGGACTGAGAGCTCGGAGGTACCTGCCAGCTAGTGACTGCCCGGTGCCCGCCCAGCCGCCAACGACCGCCCCGCACCCGCCCAGCCTCCCCCTGCCAGCCAGTGACTACCCGGCACCCACCCAGCCGTCAACGACCGCCCCGCACCCGCCCAGCCTCCCCCCTGCCAGCTAGTGACTGCCCGGTGCCCGCCCAGCCGCCAACGACTGCCCCGCACCCGCCCAGCCTCCCCCTGCCAGCCAGTGACTACCCGGCACCCACCCAGCCGTCAACGACCGCCCCGCACCCGCCCAGCCTCCCCCTGCCAGCTAGTGACTGCCCGGTGCCCGCCCAGCCGCCAACGACCGCCCCGCACCCGCCCAGCCTCCCCCTGCCAGCCAGTGACTACCCGGCACCCACCCAGCCGTCAACGACCGCCCCGCACCCGCCCAGCCTCCCCCTGCCAGCCAGTGACTACCCGGCACCCACCCAGCTGCCAACAACTGCCCCGCACCCGCCCAGCCTCCCCCTGCCAGCCAGTGACTACCCGGCACCCACCCAGCTGCCAATGACCGCCCCGCACCCACCCAGCCTCCCCCTGCCAGCCAGTGACTACCCGGCACCCACCCAGCTGCCAACAACTGCCCCGCACCCGCCCAGCCTCCCCCTGCCAGCCAGTGACTACCCGGCACCCACCCAGCCGCCAACGACCGCCCCGCACCCGCCCAGCCTCCCCCTGCCAGCCAGTGACTACCCGGCACCCACCCAGCCGCCAACGACCGCCCCTCACCCGCCCAGCCTCCCCCTGCCAGCCAGTGACTACCCGGCACCCACCCAGCCGTCAACGACCGCCCCTCACCCGCCCAGCCTCCCCCTGCCAGCCAGTGACTACCCGGCACCCACCCAGCCGCCAATGACCGCCCCGCACCCACCCAGCCTCCCCCTGCCAGCCAGTGACTACCCGGCACCCGCCCAGCTGCCAACAACTGCCCCGCACCCGCCCAGCCTCCCCCTGCCAGCCAGTGACTACCCGGCACCCAGCCAGCTGCCAATGACCGCCCCGCACCCGCCCAGCCTCCCCCTGCCAGCCAGTGACTACCCGGCACCCGCCCAGCTGCCAACAACTGCCCCGCACCCGCCCAGCCTCCCCCTGCCAGCCAGTGACTACCCGGCACCCACCCAGCTGCCAACGACCGCCCCGCACCCGCCCAGCCTCCCCCTGCCAGCCAGTGACTACCCGGCACCCACCCAGCTGCCAACAACTGCCCCGCACCCGCCCAGCCTCCCCCTGCCAGCCAGTGACTACCCGGCACCCACCCAGCTGCCAACAACTGCCCCGCACCCGCCCAGCCTCCCCCTGCCAGCCAGTGACTACCCGGCACCCACCCAGCTGCCAACGACTGCCCCGCACCCGCCCAGCCTCCCCCTGCCAGCCAGTGACTACCCGGCACCCACCCAGCTGCCAATGACCGCCCTGCACCCACCCAGCCTCCCCCTGCCAGCCAGTGACTACCCGGCACCCACCCAGCTGCCAACGACTGCCCCGCACCCGCCCAGCCTCCCCCTGCCAGCCAGTGACTACCCGGCACCCACCCAGCTGCCAACAACTGCCCCGCACCCGCCCAGCCTCCCCCTGCCAGCCAGTGACTACCCGGCACCCACCCAGCTGCCAACAACTGCCCCGCACCCGCCCAGCCTCCCCCTGCCAGCCAGTGACTACCCGGCACCCACCCAGCTGCCAACGACTGCCCCGCACCCGCCCAGCCTCCCCCTGCCAGCCAGTGACTACCCGGCACCCACCCAGCTGCCAATAACCGCCCTGCACCCACCCAGCCTCCCCCTGCCAGCCAGTGACTACCCGGCACCCACCCAGCTGCCAACGACTGCCCCGCACCCGCCCAGCCTCCCCCTGCCAGCCAGTGACTACCCGGCACCCACCCAGCTGCCAACAACTGCCCCGCACCCGCCCAGCCTCCCCCTGCCAGCCAGTGACTACCCGGCACCCACCCAGCTGCCAACGACTGCCCCGCACCCGCCCAGCCTCCCCCTGCCAGCCAGTGACTGCCCGGTGCCCGCCCAGCCGCCAACGACCGCCCCGCACCCACCCAGCCTCCCCCTGCCAGCCAGTGACTGCCCGGTGCCCGCCCAGCCGCCAACGACCGCCCCGCACCCACCCAGCCTCCCCCTGCCAGCCAGTGACTACCCGGCACCCACCCAGCCGTCAACGACCGCCCCGCACCCGCCCAGCCTCCCCCTGCCAGCCAGTGACTACCCGGCACCCACCCAGCTGCCAATGACCGCCCCGCACCCACCCAGCCTCCCCCTGCCAGCCAGTGACTACCCGGCACCCACCCACCCACCAGCAACTGCCCCGCACCCGCCCAGCCTCCTCCTGCCAGCCAGTGACTACCCGGCACCCACCCAGCTGCCAACAACTGCCCCGCACCCGCCCAGCCTCCCCCTGCCAGCCAGTGACTGCCCGGCACCCACCCACCCACCAGCAACTGCCCCGCACCCGCCCAGCCTCCCCCTGCCAGCCAGTGACTACCCGGCACCCACCCAGCCGCCAACGACCACCCCGCACCCGCCCAGCCTCCCCCTGCCAGCCAGTGACTGCCCGGCACCCACCCACCCACCAGCAACTGCCTGGCACCCATCCGCTCTGGCAGGGGAGTGCGGTTTACGGTTAGAGCGGGGGGGCTGGGAACCAGGACTCCTGGGTTCTCTCCCCAGCTCTGGGAGGGGAGTGGGGGCTGGTGGGTTAGAGCGGGGGGGGGCTGGGATCCAGGACTCCTGGGTTCTCTCCCCAGCTCTGGGAGGGGAGTGGGGGCCGGTGGGTTATGGCTGGGAGCCCGGACTCCCAGATTCTCTCCCTGGCTTTGCTCTAACTCACCTTTGACCAGAGCTAAGTCCCTTCCCCCGCACATTTGCCACTGATTCCCCTGCGTATAAAGGGATGAGGATACTTCCCTCCCGCAAGGGGGCAGTGCCACTGCATGGCTCCATCACCTTGGCCCGGGGGATCTCCGTGGCCCTGCTCCCCTGGCCCGGGGCACCGGGGGATCTCCGTGGCCCTGCTCCCATGGCCGGCACCGGGGGATCTCCGTGGCCCTGCTCCCCTGGCCCGGGGCACCGGGGGATCTCCGTGGCCCTGCTCCCCTGGCCGGCACCGGGGGATCTCCGTGGCCCTGCTCCCCTGGCCCAGGGGATCTCCGTGGCCCTGCTCCCCTGGCCCGGGGCACCGGGGGATCTCCGTGGCCCTGCTCCCCTGGCCCGGGGCACCGGGGGATCTCCGTGGCCCTGCTCCCCTGGCCCGGGGCACCGGGGGATCTCCGTGGCCCTGCTCCCCTGGCCCAGGGGATCTCCGTGGCCCTGCTCCCCTGGCCCGGGGCACCGGGGGATCTCCGTGGCCCTGCTCCCCTGGCCCGGGGCACCGGGGGATCTCCGTGGCCCTGCTCCCCTGGCCCGGGGCACCGGGGGATCTCCGTGGCCCGTTACCTGCGCCGACATGTTGATGGTCAGCACGGCCCACTTGGTGTTGTCCAGGGACTGCAGCACGCTCTGGGCAATGGAGGTCTTCCCGGTGCCGACCGGGCCCACGAGCAGCACCGGGTTCTGATTGGATACCAGAGCATTCACCAGATAGTTGTAGCGCACCGTGTCCACCGTGGGGACGATGATCTTATAGAAGGGGGCGCTGGGAAGATGGGGACAGATGGGGGTCAGCCCGAGAGGACCATGGTGCTGGATCAGAGCAACGGGCCCATCCAGCCCCATATCCCGTCCCCTGGATCAGGCCAATGGGCCCATCCAGCCCTGTATCCCACCCCGGTGACACTGCAGCCCGTGTTCTTCACTGTGATATGATTACATAGTTATGATGTATTTCATGCAAAATAAGTCATGTGAGGTGTCACTGGAAAGGTGATGATTTGCTGAATAGGATTATCCTATTTGCAGGCATGTAGCATTTTCGTATCTGAAGTTATGAATATTGACAATGTCTCCGCATTTCCAGGGTAGGTACACCTGGGGAATGCCCACTAGCCAAGATGCTTTCACTCTAGACAGTGGGTGGGGAAAGGGCCATTAGGAAAACAATAGGCCTTAGGAGAAGCTTAACTCTCTTCCTGTGAGCACTATAAAGTGGATAGAAAGCTGGCTAGATCATCATGCTCAAGGGGTAGTGATCAATGGCTCCATGTCTAGTTGGCAGCCGGTATCAAGTGGAGTGCCCCAGGGGTCAGTCCTGGAGCTGATTTTGTTCAACATCTTCATTAATGATCTGGATGATGGGATTAATTGCACCCTCAGCAAGTTCACGGATGACACTAAGCTGGGGGGAGAGGTAGATATGCTGGAGGGTAGGGATAGGATACAGAGTGACCTAGACAAATTGGGGGATTGGGTGAAAAGAAATGTGATAAGGTTTCAACAAGGACAAGTGCAGAGTCCTGCACTTAGGACAGAAGAATCCCATGCATTGCTACAGGCTGGGGACCGACTGGCTCAGTAGCAGTTCTGCAGAAAAGGACCTGGGGTTACAGTGGAGGAGAAGCTGGCTAGGAGTCAACAGTGTGCCCTTGTTGCCAAGAAAGCCAATGGCATTTTGGGCTGTATTAGTAGGAGCATGGCCAGCAGATTGAGGGAAGTGATTATTCCCCTCTGTTCGGCACTGATGAGGCTACACCTGGAGTATTGCTTCCAGTTTTGGTCCCCCCACTACAGAAAGGATGTGGCAAATTGGAGAGAGTCCAGCGGAGGGCAACGAAAATGATTAGGGGTCTGGAACACATGACTTATGAGGAGAGGCTGAGGGAACTGGGATTGTTTAGTCTGCGGAAGAGAAGAGCGAGGGGGGATTTGATCGCAGCCTTCAGCTACCTGAAGGGGGGTCCCAAAGAGGATGGAGCTCGGCTCTTCTCAGTGGTGGCAGATGACAGAACAAGGAGCAATGGTCTGAAGTTGCAGTGGGGGAGGTCTAGGTTGGATATTCGGAAACATTATTTCACGAGGAGGATGGGGAAGCACTGGAATGGGCTCCCTAGGGAGGTGGTGGAATCTCCATCCTTAGAGGCTTTTAAGGCCCGGCTTGACAAAGCCCTGGCTGGGATGATTTAGTTGGGGTTGGTCCTGCTTTGAGCAGGGGGTTGGACTAGGCACCTCCTGAGATCCCTTCCAACCCTGATCTTCGATGAGTCTATGATCTGGGGAAGGGAGGGGCCAGGTACCAGCCACGGGCAGGGGTAGGGAGCCGTGAAAGGGAGGGGGCTGGGTGGGCAAGCACCAGCCATGGGCAGGGGGAGGGAGCTGGGGAGGTGGCAGGAGAGGAGTGCCAGGCTGAGGGCAGGCGGGTGGGTGGTGCCATAGAATCATAGAATATCAGGGTTGGAAGGGACCTCAGGAGGTATCTAGTCCAACCCCCTCCTCAAAACAGGACTAATCCCCAATTTTTGCCCCAGATCCCTAAATGGCCCCCTCATACTGAGAATGGGGGGCGATCAGCAGGTTATCTCAAGTGCCTATATACAAATGCACAAAGCCTTGGAAACAAGCAGGAGGGCTTTAAACTAGGTTCACCGGGGGAAGGAGACCAAATCCCTGAGGTAAGTGGGAAAGCGGGATAACGGGAGGAAGCACAGGCAGGAACGTCTGTGAGGGGAGGGCTCCTACCTCATACTGAGAATGGGGGGCGATCAGCAGGTTATCTCAAGTGCCTATATACGAATGCACAAAGCCTTGGAAACAAGCAGGGAGAACTGAAGGTCCCGGTGATGTCAAGGAATTATGACGTGATTGGAATAACAGAGACTTGGTGGGATAACTCACATGACTGGAGTACTGTCATGGATGGTTATAAACTGTTCAGGAAGGACAGGCAGGGCAGAAAAGGTGGGGGAGTAGCACTGTATGTAAGGGAGCAGTATGACTGCTCAGAGCTCCGGTACGAAACTGCAGAAAAACCTGAGAGTCTCTGGATTAAGTTTAGAAGTGTGAGCAACAAGGGTGATGTCGTGGTGGGAGTCTGCTATAGACCGCCGGACCAGGGGGATGAGGTGGACGAGGCTTTCTTCCGGCAACTCGCAGAAGCTACTAGATCGCACGCCCTGGTTCTCATGGGCGACTTTAATCTTCCTGATATCTGCTGGGAGAGCAATACAGCGGTGCATAGACAATCCAGGAGGTTTTTTGGAAAATGTAGGGGACAATTTCCTGGTGCAAGTGCTAGAGGAGCCAACTGGGGTGGGAGCTTTTCTTGACCTGCTGCTCACAAACCGGGAAGAATTAGTGGGGGAAGCAAAAGTGGATGGGACTCTGGGAGGCAGTTGATGAGTTGGTTGAGTTCAGGATCCTGACACAGGGAAGAAAGGTGAGCAGCAGAATACGGACCCTGGACTTCAGGAAAGCAGACTTCGACTTCCTCAGGGAACGGATGAGTAGGATCCCCTGGGGGACTAACATGAAGGGGAAAGGAGTCCAAGACAGCTGGCTGTATTTCAAGGAATCCCTATTGAGGTTACAGGGACAAACCATCCCAATGTGTCGAAAGAATAGTAAATATGGCAGGCGACCAGCTTGGCTTAACGGTGAAATCCTTGCGGATCTTAAACATAAAAAAGAAGCTTACAAGAAGTGGAAGATTGGACAAATGACCAGGGAAGAGTATAAAAATATTGCTCGGGCATGTAGGAAAGATATCAGGAGGGCCAAATCACACCTGGAGCTGCAGCTAGCAAGAGATGTTAAGATTAACAAGAAGGGTTTCTTCAGGTATGTTGGCTACAAGAAGAAAGCCAAGGAAAGTGTGGGCCCCTTACTGAATGAGGGAGGCAACCTAGTGACAGAGGATGTGGAAAAAGCTAATGTACTCAATGCTTTTTTTGCCTCTGTCTTCACGAATAAGGTCAGCTCCCAGACTGTTGCGCTGGGCATCACAGCATGGGGAGTAGGTGGCCAGCCCTCTGTGGAGAAAGAGGTGGTTAGAGACTATTTAGAAAAGCTGGACGTGCACAAGTCCATGGGGCCGGATGCGTTGCATCCGAGAGTGCTAAAGGAGTTGGCGGCTGTGATTGCAGAGCCATTGGCCATTATCTTTGAAAACTCATGGCGAACGGGGGAAGTCCCGGATGACTGGAAAAAGGCTAATGTAGTACCCATCTTTAAAAAAGGGAAGGAGGAGGATCCTGGGAACTACAGGCCAGTCAGTCTCACCTCAGTCCCCGGAAAAATCATGGAGCAGGTCCTCAAGGAATCAATTCTGAAGCACTTACATGAGAGGAAAGTGATCAGGAACAGTCAGCATGGATTCACCAAGGGAAGGTCATGCCTGACTAATCTAATCGCCTTCTATGATGAGATTACTGGTTCTGTGGATGAAGGGAAAGCAGTGGATGTATTGTTTCTTGACTTTAACAAAGCTTTTGACACGGTCTCCCACAGTATTCTTGTCAGCAAGTTAAAGAAGTATGGGCTGGATGAATGCACTATAAGGTGGGTAGAAAGTTGGCTAGATTGTCGGGCTCAACAGGTAGTGATCAATGGCTCCATGTCTAGTTGGCAGCCGGTATCAAGTGGAGTGCCCCAAGGGTCGGTCCTAGGGCCGGTTTTGTTCAATATCTTCAAAAATGATCTGGAGGATGGTGTGGATTGCACTCTCAGCAAATTTGCGGATGATACTAAACTGGGAGGAGTGGTAGATAAGCTGGAGGGCAGGGATAGGATACAGAGGGACCTAGACAAATTGGAGGATTGGGCCAAAAGAAAGCGGATGAGGTTCAACAAGGATAAGTGCAGGGTCCTGCACTTAGGACGGAAGAACCCAATGCACCGCTACAGACTAGGGACCGAATGGCTAGGCAGCAGTTCTGCGGAAAAGGACCTAGGGGTGACAGTGGACGAGAAGCTGGATATGAGTCAACCGTGTGCCCTTGTTGCCAAGAAGGCCAATGGCATTTTGGGATGTATAAGTAGGGGCATAGCGAGCAGATCGAGGGACGTGATCGTTCCCCTCTATTCGACACTGGTGAGGCCTCATCTGGAGTACTGTGTCCAGTTTTGGGCCCCGCACTACAAGAAGGATGTGGATAAATTGGAGAGAGTCCAGCGAAGGGCAACAAAAATGATTAGGGGTCTGGAACACATGACGTATGAGGAGAGGCTGAGGGAACTGGGATTGTTTAGTCTGCAGAAGAGTAGAATGAGGGGGGATTTGATAGCTGCTTTCAGCTACCTGAGAGGTGGTTCCAAAGAGGATGGTTCTAGACTATTCTCAGTGGTAGAAGAGGACAGGACAAGGAGTAATGGTCTCAAGTTGCAATGGGGGAGGTTTAGGTTGGATATTAGGAAAAACTTTTTCACTAAGAGGGTGGTGAAACACTGGAATGCGCTACCTAGGGTGGTGGTAGAATCTCCTTCCTTAGAAGTTTTTAAGGTCAGGCTTGACAAAGCCCTGGCTGGGATGATTTAATTGGGGATTGGTCCTGCTTTGAGCAGGGGGTTGGACTAGATGACCTCCTGAGGTCCCTTCCAACCCTGATATTCTATGATTCTATGAAGGATTGAACTCACAACCCTGGGTTTAGCAGGCCAATGCTCAAACCACTGAGCTATCCCTCCCCGTGAATGAACACAGACCCAAATCAATGGATTCATAGAATATCAGAGTTGGAAGGGACCTCAGGAGGTCTTCTAGTCCAATCCCCTACTCAAAGCAGGCCCAATCCCCAATTTTGCCCCAGAACCCTAAATGGCCCCCTTGAAGATTGAACTGACAACCCTGGGTTTAGCAGGCTAATGCTCAAACCACTGAGCTATCCCTCCCCCCATTAGGAGTATACATCTGGAGTATTGTGTTCAGTTTTGGGGCCCCCACTACAGAAGGGATGTGGATAAATTGGAGAGAGTCCAGCGGAGGGCAATTAAAGTGTTCACGGGGCTGGGGCACATGACTTAGACGAGAAGCGGCTGAGGGAACTGGGATGTTTAGTCTACGGAAGAGAAGAGGGAGGGGGGATTTGATAGCAGCCTTCAACTACCTGAAGGGGGGTCCCAAAGAGGATGGAGCTCGGCTGTTCTCAGCAGTGGCAGATGACAGAACAAGGAGCAATGATCTCACATTGCAGTGGGGGAGGTCTAGGTTGGATATTAGGAAACACTATTTCACTAAGAGGATGGTGAAGCACTGGAATGGGTTCCCCAGGGAGGTGGTGGAATCTCCATCCTTAGACAAAGCCCTGGCTGGGATGATTTAGTTGGGTTTGGTCCTGCTTTGAGCAAGGGGTTGGACTAGACACCTCCTGAGGTCTCTTCCAACCCTAATCTTCTATGATTCTATGAACGCTCCAAACAGCCTGTGGACGGGGGGAAGCAGTAGACGTGGTATATCTTGACTTTAGAAAGACTTTTGATACTGTCTCACATGACTATCTCATAAACAAACTAGGGAAATGCAACCTAGACGGAGCTACTACAAGACGGGTGCATAACTGGTTCGAAGCTTATGCTCAAATAAATTTGTTAGTCTCTAAGGTGCCACAAGTACTCCTTTTCTTTTTGTTCCCAGAGAGTAGTTATCAGCGGTTCACAGTTGTCCTGGAAGGGCATAACGAGTGGGGTCCCGCAGGGATCGGTTCTAGGTCCGGTTCTGTTCAATATCTTCATCAATGATTTAGATAATGGCATAGAGAGTACACTTATAAAGTTTGCGGACGATACCAAAATGAGAGGGGTTGCAAGTGCTTTGGAGGGTAGGATTAAAATTCAAAATGATTTCGACAAACTGGAGAAATGGACTGACGTCAGCTGGATGAAATTCAGTAAGGATAAATGCAAAATAGAAGGAACAATCAGGTACACACACACACACACACAATGCGAAATGACTGCCTAGGAAGGAGAACTGTGGAAAGGGATCTAGGGGTCAGAGTGGACCACAAGCTAAATATGAGTCAACAGAGTAACCCTGTTGCAAAAAAAAAAATGATCATCATTCTGGGCTGTATTAGCAGGAGCGTCGTAAGCCAGACACGAGAAGTAATTCTTCCGCACTGATATGGCCTCAGCTGGAGTATCGCGTCCAGTTCTGGGTGCCACATTCCAGGACAGAGGTGGACAAATTGGAAAGTCCAGAGAAAAGCAACAAAAATTATGAAAGGTCTACTGAGGGAAGACTGAAAAAATTGGGTTTGTTTAGTCTGGAGAAGAGAAGACTGAGAGGGGACGTGATCGCAATTTTCAAGTACAGAAAAGGTTGTTACAAGGAGGAGGGAGAAAAATTGTTCTTCTTAACCTCTGAGGATAGGACAAGAAGCAGTGGGCTTAAATTGCAGCCAGGGCGGTTTAGGTTGGACATTGGGAAAAACGTCCTGTCAGGATGGTTAAGCACAGGAATAAATTGCCCAGGGAGGTTGTGGGATCTCCAGCGTTGGAGGTTTTTAAAAGCAGGTTGGACAAACCCGTCAGGGATGGTCTAGATGGTCTAGTCCTGCCATGAGGGCAGGGGACTGGACTAGAGGACCTCTCGAGGTCCCTTCCAGCCCTACGATTCTATGATGGCTGGTATGACTCTACAAAGACATGTGATGTGACCACATGTCTCTAGACTCCATCTTGGGATGTCAGTAATTTTCCACAGACCAGTCTGGGAACCAAGCTTTGAAACAAAGGGCTCCTGCCTTAGGCAAAAGTTACATAAGGGAGGGAGTGACATCAACCGGGGTTCTTCGCACGCCACCCAAGACTCCTGGAAACACCTGCGGAGCAAAGACTGACCGGAGGGAAGTGCTGGACCCAGGCTAAAGGGATTTTTAGCCTGTGAATGGAACACCTGGGGATTCCAAGCAGGAAGCAAGTGTGGCTTCTCCCTTAAGGATCTGCAGCCAGCCTGTATCATCACTGAGGGTGAGGATCTGCTATTCAGATCCGATCTATGTAGTATATTAAGCTTAGTTTGGTAGGTAATCTGCCTTGATCTGTTTGCTATCCCTTAGAATCACTTAAAATCGATCTTTTGTAGGAGATCCCCAGAGTGTGCACTTCTCCCCACAAGGTTAGGACCCCCACTTCTCCCGCTCATACTCCAGCTGAGGCCCCGGGACGTAGGATGAGAGCCCAGCCCAGCCCCCCGTCTCGGCCCCCAGCGACCAGTTACTCACTTGGCTGGGTACCTCCACATTTTGGGCAGCTTGTCCTCAAACGAGGCCCAGTTCTTCCTCTTGGGGTCGACAAAATACTCGTAAACGGTGTCCTGCAGAGAGCAGGGAGAGCATGTGAGGGGCCTGGCCCTGGGAGTGCCCAGCTCGCAGCCACCAAGGGGATCAGGCTCTGGGCTCAGCAGCGCCTTAGAGCTGGGGACTACGGGGGGGATTGAGGTGTCAATGCCGGTAAGAGAGATGGAAGCGGGGCAGGAAAGGGAGGAAATGACTGGAGCTGCTCACCCCGGCAAGCGCTGTCCCTCTTCCCTTCCCCTATTGGCCATTCCACACCCCCCCCCATCACTCTCTTGGCTCTGCTCTGGTCACAGCACCACCATTCCTCTGGGCTCCCTCATGCCCAGGGACCTTGTTAGGGAAGGAGCCTTCCATCTCTCGCAGGTAGCTGTCAATCTTCTTCCTGCCCTCCTCGTCCACCGCCGCGCACACGGACCAGATCATGCTGAAGACGAAGTACATTTCCACCACCGTGGTGTAGTTGTCTCCATCTGCTGGGTTCACCTGGAGAGCAAGAGACGGGAACCCGGCACTGAGCTGGCTTTCTAACCTTACCGCAGGCTACCAGAGCATTCCCCATAAACACGCACTGACACACATGGAACATAGGGTGACACGGCAAGAATTTGGTGTTGGTCCTGCTTTGAGCAGGAGGTTGGACTAGATGACCTCCTGAGGTCTCTTCCAACCCTAATCTTCTAAGTATTCCATGTTGATGCACTTAGAACATCAGGCTGCACCATGGGAGCGTTCTAGGCTGACGTACCCAGAACATCAGGCTGCAAAATGGGAGGGTTCTAGGTTGGCATACCCTGTACGTCAGGAGCCAGGATGGGTGAGCTGTAGGTTGACACACCCAGAACCTTTAAACTCTGAGTTCAAATGACCAGGACCCAGTGAATCAGTCTTTATTTCTTCTCTCCCTACTTGGTACTTGTGTATCCTCCAAGGTCAAGAGGCTTTGCTGGCCAATGGTGCCGTGGCCGTAAGGGGTGACGAGAACACGGAGAGGCTGAGAAACAAGGGGGTGCCAGAGCGCTAGCTACTAGGGACGATTCTTAAACCAAACTCTGGTACAGAAACTCCTGCTCTGGATCCTGAAGGGTCGGCTTCCCAGTTCCCCACAGCAGGGTCCCTCTGCTGACTTAAGTGGAATCACTCCTGGTTTACAACAGTGGGATCACAGTCAAGGAATAGCGCTCGTGCTGATTACCATGCCCCGACACATGGGTACCATGGGTGCAAAGGAGCCCAGCCAGCGTACGAAAGCCCCCTGCTCCGAGCGATGGTAGCGACAGGCGGAAGGAAAGGCAGCCACTGGGAGTGTGAGGGTGGGTTCCAGTCTGCTACTTACCCCGTTCTCTGGGGTGGCCAGAGCAGAGAAGAGCTTGCAGAGCGACACGATCCCGCTGTACTCGGGGATGGGGACCAGCTCCTCGCAGTTCTCCTTCTTGAAGGTCAGCGTCTTGTTGATGAACTTGTCAAACATTCGCTGCAGAGCTTCCGCCTCCCCCTGCGGAGGGAGGGACCCAGAGCAAAGCTCCCACACGGGCTCCCGCCACATCCACGGAGGCTCGCAGGCTGGTTTGGGCTATTCCACTCCTGGGCTCCCCACCACGGCTCAGCTGGTGCCCCCCACTCCCGACCTGCAGCCCCTCCCCCAGTTCAAGCCCTGGGCTCCCCCCAGCTCTGCCAGTGCCCCTCACTCCCAACCTGCAGCTCCAGCACTGGGCTCACACGCCCGGCTCTGCCAGTGCCCCTCAGCCCAAATCCACCGCCCCTCCTCCTTGCAGCACCGACTGCCCTGGAAAAGCCCCCAGCCCCGCTCCCTGCAGCACAGCGCCCCCTAGCGCTGCATTGGGCACTGACGACCAAGAGAGCGCCCACTGCTGAGTCCCTGCCTCATTCTCCCCGCACTCCCGAGCACCTTGGGGCGCTTCTCGATCCAGGAGTGGACGTAGGGTTTCCAGCCCAGGTCGCTGTAGTCCGTGTAAACCATCCCGCAGCGGGAGACGGTGGCGGGCGAGGCCACCGCTAGGTTCTCCACCTCGAAGAGCAGCGAGACCTAGAGAAGGGACAGGATCAGTCTGGGCGGCCCGCTGCCTTCCTGGCCCCAGCCCAGGTGGTCAGAGCAGCCCCGGGGGGACTTGCCTGCTCGGGCATGGAGATCCGCTCCCCGTTGATCAGGGTCAAGACTTTGTTGTCGTCCATGACCGAGTTCATGCTCTCGATCCACAGGGTGTCCACCGGCCCGTCAAACAGGATCCACTTCTCATCGGGCTTCTCGTCTAGCGGGGCCGGGAGAGCAGGGGAAGCCCCCTTAGCGCTCAGGGAGGAGCAGCCAGGGGAGCTCCTCACCCCTGCCCCAAAGCTCTGCCTTCCAGCCCACGCTGCTCCCCCCGATCCGCTCCCACTGCCCTCCAGGTGCCCTCGGGCCTCCGACAGCAGCGCCAGGAAAAGAGGCTGGGATCAGAGCCGAGCTGGTGGTGCTGGGACATGAGATGAAATGGAGACGGGCATGTGCCATCCAGGGATGGAACGGGGGCTGCGGGTCGGGAGTGAGGGGCACTGGCAGAGCTGGGGGCAGGCCAGGGCTGGGCTAGCAGGGGCTGCAGGTCGGGAGTGAGGGGCAGCAGCTTGCACACACACACGCTAACACTGCCACACGAAGCGAGACTCAATGGCACCTTGCCCGGGCATCAGGTGTGAACTGGAACCAGGGCCCTGGTGGGCACCGGCCCCATCCCCCTTCCCCGGCGCTGAGCCAGCCAGTTGCCCTGGCTGCACTCCAGCCGCCTGTCACCTCCCTGTCATCCTTGATTACCAGCGATATTGGGGTCAGGCCGAGGCCCGCCCCCTCCCCCTGTCTCCTAGTAACGGCAGAACTCTCACATGCCACCGCAGCCTGGCACACACATGCCACCCCCGACCCCCCCTCCGGCGTGCAAACCAAATCTCCCGGGCCCCCATGGGGAGAGCCAGCCACAAGACCCTGGGTCGCCGAGCTGCCGCACATGGCAGGGGGACCCCTATGCGGTGCCGGTGGGTACAGCCTGGCATCCAGTGCCCACGCAGCATGGCATGCCGGGCCCGGGTGCAGGTGCCAACCAGCTGCACCGGACAGCACGCTCCAGGGGCACCCCAGCACCTGGCGCCTGGACACACGCCAGTCTCCCAGAGAGGGGCAGGCCAGCGGAGAGACTGGCACAGACCAGCCGGAGTGAGGAGCAGAAAGCAGCACACAGGGATTTGGAAAAGCCACCAACCCACCCCTCTGCCCACCCCTATCGGCCGCGCCCTGCCCCCGGGCCCGGCCCCCCTCTCTGCCCACCCCTATCGGCCGCGCCCTGCCCCCGGGCCCGGCCCCCCTCTCTGCCCACCCCTATCGGCCGCGCCCTGCCCCCGGGCCCGGCCCCCCTCTCTGCCCACCCCTATCGGCCGCGCCCTGCCCCCGGGCCCGGCCCCCCTCTCTGCCCACTCCTATCGGCCGTGCCCTGTCCCCGGGCCCGGCCACCCTCTCTGCCCACTCCTATCGGCCGCGCCCTGCCCCCGGGCCCGGCCCCCCTCTCTGCCCACTCCTATCGGCCGCGCCCTGCCCCCGGGCCCGGCCCCCCTCTCTGCCCACTCCTATCGGCCGCGCCCTGCCCCCGGGCCCGGCCCCCCTCTCTGCCCACCCCTATCGGCCGCGCCCTGCCCCCGGGCCCGGCCCCCCTCTCTGCCCACTCCTATCGGCCGTGCCCTGCCCCCGCGCCCGGCCCCCCTCTCTGCCCACTCCTATCGGCCGTGCCCTGCCCCCGCGCCCGGCCCCCCTCTCTGCCCACTCCTATCGGCCGTGCCCTGCCCCCGCGCCCGGCCCCCCTCTCTGCCCACTCCTATCGGCCATGCCCTGCCCCCGCGCCCGGCCCCCCTCTCTGCCCACTCCTATCGCCGTGCCCTGCCCCCGGCCCCCCTCTCTGTCCACTCCTATCGGCCGTGCCCTGCCCCCGGGCCCGGCCCCCCTCTCTGCCCACCCCTATCGGCCGTGCCCTGCCCCCGGGCCCGGCCCCCCTCTCTGCCCACTCCGATCGGCCGGGCCCTGCCCCCGGGCCCGGCCCCCCTCTCTGCCCACTCCTATCGGCCGTGCCCTGCCCCCGGGCCCGGCCCCCCTTTCTGCCCACTCCTATTGGCGTACCCTGCCCCCGGGCCCGGCCCCCCTCTCTGCCCACTCCTATTGGCGTACCCTGTCCCCGGGCTCGGCCCCCCTCTCTGCCCACTCCTATCGGCCGTGCCCTGCCCCCGGGCACGGCCCCCCCGTCTGCCCACTCCTATCGGCCGTGCCCTGCCCCCGGGCCCGGCCCCCCGCTCTGCCCCCTCCTATCGGCCGTGCCCTGCCCCCGGGCCCGGCCCCCCTCTTGGCCCCCCTCTCTGCCCACTCCTATCGGCCGTGCCCTGCCCCCGGGCCCGGCCCCCCCTCTCTGCCCACTCCTATCGGCCGGGCCCTGCCCCCGCGCCCGGCCCCCCTCTCTGCCCACCCCTATCGGCCGGGCCCTGCCCCCGGGCCCGGCCCCCCTCTCTGCCCACTCCTATCGGCCGCGCCCTGCCCCCGCGCCCGGCCCCCCTCTCTGCCCACTCCTATCGGCCGCGCCCTGCCCCCGCGCCCGGCCCCCCTCTCTGCCCACTCCTATCGGCCGGGCCCTGCCCCCGCGCCCGGCCCCCCTCTCTGCCCACTCCTATCGGCCGCGCCCTGCCCCCGCGCCCGGCCCCCCTCTCTGCCCACTCCTATCGGCCGCGCCCTGCCCCCGCGCCCGGCCCCCCTCTCTGCCCACTCCTATCGGCCGCGCCCTGACCCCGCGCCCGGCCCCCCTCTCTGCCCCCTCCTATCGGCCGCGCCCTGCCCCCGCGCCCGGCCCCCCTCTCTGCCCCCTCCTATCGGCCGCGCCCTGCCCCCGCGCCCGGCCCCCCTCTCTGCCCACTCCTATCGGCCGCGCCCTGCCCCCGGGCCCGGCCCCCCTCTCTGCCCACTCCTATCGGCCGCGCCCTGCCCCCGGGCCCGGCCCCCCTCTCTTGCCCACTCCTATCGGCCGTGCCCTGCCCCCGCGCCCGGCCCCCCTCTCTGCCCACTCCTATCGGCCGTGCCCTGCCCCCGCGCCCGGCCCCCCTCTCTGCCCACTCCTATCGCCGTGCCCTGCCCCCGGCCCCCCTCTCTGTCCACTCCTATCGGCCGTGCCCTGCCCCCGCGCCCGGCCCCCCTCTCTGCCCACCCCTATCGGCCGTGCCCTGCCCCCGGGCCCGGCCCCCCTCTCTGCCCACTCCTATCGGCCGTGCCCTGCCCCCGGGCCCGGCCCCCCGCTCTGCCCCCTCCTATCGGCCGTGCCCTGCCCCCGGGCCCGGCCCCCCGCTCTGCCCCCTCCTATCGGCCGTGCCCTGCCCCCGGGCCCGGCCCCCCTCTTGGCCCCCCTCTCTGCCCACTCCTATCGGCCGTGCCCTGCCCCCGGGCCCGGCCCCCCTCTCTGCCCACTCCTATCGGCCGTGCCCTGCCCCCGCGCCCGGCCCCCCTCTCTGCCCCCTCCTATCGGCCGTGCCCTGCCCCCGCGCCCGGCCCCCCTCTCTGCCCACTCCTATCGGCCGTGCCCTGCCCCCGGGCCCGGCCCCCCTCTCTGCCCACTCCTATCGGCCGTGCCCTGCCCCCAGGCCCGGCCCCCCTCTCTGCCCACCCCTATCGGCCGTGCCCTGCCCCCGGGCCCGGCCCCCCTCTCTGCCCACCCCTATCGGCCGTGCCCTGCCCCCGGGCCCGGCCCCCCTCTCTGCCCTCTCCTATCGGCCGTGCCCTGCCCCCGGGCCCGGCCCCCCTCTCTGCCCACTCCTATCGGCCGGGCCCTGCCCCCGCGCCCGGCCCCCCTCTCTGCCCACTCCTATCGGCCGTGCCCTGCCCCCGGCCCCCCTCTCTGCCCACTCCTATTGGCCGTGCCCTGCCCCCGGGCCTGGCCCCCCTCTCTGCCCACTCCTATCGGCCGTGCCCTGCCCCCGGGCCTGGCCCCCCTCTCTGCCCACTCCTATTGGCGTATCCTGTCCCCGGGCCCGGCCCCCCCCTCTGCCCACTCCTATCGGCCGTGCCCTGCCCCCGCGCCCGGCCCCCCTCTCTGCCCACGCCTATTAGCCATACCCTGTCCCCGGGCACGGCCCCCTGTCTGCCCACTCCTATCGGCCGTACCCTGCCCCCGGGCCCGTCCCCCCTCTCTGCCCACTCCTATCGGCCGTGCCCTGCCCCCGGGCCCGGCCCCCCTCTCTGCCCACCCCTATCGGCCGTACCCTGTCCCCGGGCCCGGCCCCCCTCTCTGCCCACTCCTATCGGCCGTACCCTGCCCCCGGGCCTGGCCCCCCTGTCTGCCCACTCCTATCGGCCGTGCCCTGCCCCCGGGCCCGGCCCCCCTCTCTGCCCACTCCTATCGGCCGTACCCTGTCCCCGGGCCCGGCCCCCCTCTCTGCCCACTCCTATCGGCCGTACCCTGCCCCCGGGCCTGGCCCCCCTGTCTGCCCACTCCTATCGGCCGTGCCCTGCCCCCCTCTCTTGGCTGCCGCTCACGCCTGGCCCTGGCCCCCCTTGGCCGGCTGCGGGTACCTGCGCAGGCCGTCCGCATGACGCTGGACAGAATGCCGTCTGTCCACTCGTTGGTGCTGAGGTCATACTCTCCATACAGCTCGCCCAGGGACACGGCCTTCGGGTTCAGGGGGAAGTCCTGCCGTTCCCAGCCGCCAGCCGGAGGGGAGAGAAGCACATGGACCCCACAGGGGCAGGGCACAGTCAGAAGGGGGCGGGAAGCCAGAGACCCCTGCCCAGCCCCAGCCAGGAATCCCAGACAGTGGAGACAGGAAAAGCCCCCTGCGGCCACCCCGGTGCCAGGGCAGGACGGCCCCCCAAGTCTATGCCCACTGGAGATGGCCCAGCCCCCCACCCACGGACCGTGCAGCCTCGGGGTTCACACGTGACCAGTCCCCAGCCCTGGCAATGGGCAGCGGCCACTGACCCTGACGAGGTTGTAGGCGGTGTCCCCGCTCCGGCACAGGGCGGACATGGTGGCCTGCAGCGTGCGCCAGGTGACTGTCTTGCCGCTGCCCGTGTTGCCCACGATCATGGTGGAGTGGCGGGAGTTCTTGGTCTCGTAGAGCTGGATAACCTTGGTGATGGTGAAGGGTGTCACCTGCAGCCCCATCCCCTTCAGCTCCTGCTCGATGGCTTCCTTCAGCTGCAGAGACAGGGCCTGTCCTGGGGTGACTGGCCCCAGCCACAGAGCGGGGAGCCCAGGGACGGCGCATGGCCCAAGGCAACCCTGGAAGGGCCAGAGCCTGGAGTGGCCCCCTCCAGCAGCAACAGGCACTCCTGGACTGAGCTCATGCACCCAAGGGGGCAGGCTACAAAGCACGGCCTTCCCTGGCCCTCCCGCCGCGTTACACACATTCAGTAATGAGGCCCCACCACCCGCAGCCGAGTAGAACTATCCCCACTCCACGCATGGGAGAAACTGAGATACAGAGAGGTCAGATGGCAAGTGAGAGAGAGAGAGAGAAAACACAACCCTGCTCTAACCCCTAGACCCTGCTCCCCTCCCAAAACCAGGAGAGAACCCAGGAGTCCTGGCTCCCAGCCCCCCTGCTCTAACCCCTAGACACCGCTCCCCGCCCAAAACCAGGAGAGAACCCAGGAGTCCTGGCTCCCAGCCCCCCTGCTCTAACCCCTAGACACCGCTCCCCGCCCAAAACCAGGAGAGAACCCAGGAGTCCTGGCTCCCAGCCCCCCTGCTCTAACCCCTAGACACCGCTCCCCTCCCAGAACCAGGAGAGAACCCAGGAGTCCTGGCTCCCAGCCCCCCTGCTCTAACCCCTAGACACCGCTCCCCTCCCAGAACCAGGAGAGAACCCAGGAGTCCTGGCTCCAGGCCCCCCTGCTCTAACCACTGCACCTCACTCCCCTCCGTGAGCTGGGAGCAAAACCAAGGAATCCCGGCTCCATGGCCCCTGCTCTCTCAAAGTGCAGCCTCTCGGCACTAGAGGGCACTGGACTCCGTCTCACTTGGCTCCAGCCCTGTGGGAAGGAGCCCAGCTGAGAGGCCCCGGCCGGCTAACTGACCTTCCCGTAGTCAATGACGGGCGACTCGATGCCCGGGAAGAGGTCCTGGATGATGCCGTTGAAGAGGGGCACGTCGACTGAGGCGAGCTTGGCGATGTTCATGTCCTTCATGGCCATCAGGAGGATCTGAAAGCCACCAGGAGAGCCAGGTGAGCCGGGTACCCTCGGGTGCCAGGGATCCAGCTGGCACACTGACTGCACCGCTCCACACGGCCGAACAGCTGGCGAAACTCCCCTCCAGCGCTGCCCGTGCCAGCCCGACACCGCCTGGCACAGCCCCTGGCCCTCCCCAAGCGCAGGATGCCGGGGGCACCTCACCTCTTCGTCGGTGATGTCGGGGTGCACCCTGCGCTTCTTCCCAGCGTAGCGGAGCAGCGACGTCAGCGCCCGCAGGCCGAAGTCGTAGTGGTCCTGCTTGGACAGCTGCTGCACTGCCAGCGAATACAGGGTGTAGACCTTCTTCGCCAGGAGCTGGGACAGAGCGGAGCCCATCAGCGGGGGGCGAGGCAGCCAGGGGCAAACTGGCTCCATTTCAGGGGGCCAGGGAACCAGGCTTCGGAGGGGGCATCTCGCTACGAGCCCTGGGAACCCCCAGCTCACCCCAGGCTGCCGTGCGCCAGCCGGAAAAGGCCCCGCCTCCTGTCCCCTGACCCCCATTGCTCCAACCTGGGGCCATACCAGAGCCAGCACCCCCAAGAGCAGAAACCCCCTCACCCTGGCCGGATGGGAGCCCATGCCACCCAGACAGGAAAGGCTCCATGTCCCATTCTCCACCCCCTGAGCCAGCCGGTCCCCCCATCTTGGGGCCGGATGGGAGCCCATGCCACCCAGACGGGAAAGACCCCGAGTCCCATTCTCTGAGCCAGCTGGTCTCCCCAGTCTGGGGCCGGACGGGAACCCACGCTCCTGGACGGGAAAGGCCCCATGTCCCATTCTCTGAGCCGGCTGGTCCCCCCAGTCTGGGGCCGGACGGGAGCCCACGCTCCTGGACGGGAAAGGCCCCGTGTCCCATTCTCTGAGCCGGCTGGGAGCCCGTGCCCCTGGACGGGAAAGGCCCCGTGTCCCATTCTCTGAGCCAGCCGGTCTCCCAAGTCTGGGGCCGGACGGGAGCCCACGCTCCTGGACGGGAAAGGCTCCGTGTCCCATTCTCTGAGCCGGCTGGTCCCCCCAGTCTGGGGCCGGATGGGAGCCCGTGCCCCTGGACGAGAAAGGCCCCATGTCCCATTCTCTGAGCCAGCCAGTGCCCCCATTCTGGGGCCGGATGGGAGCCCATGCCACCCAGACGGGAAAAGCCCCATGTCCCATTCTCTGAGCCAGCCGGTCCCCCCAGTCTGGGGCCGGACGGGAGCCCATGCTCCTGGACGGGAAAGGCCCCGTGTCCCATTCTCTGAGCCCAACCCACTGACCAGGCCATGAGCGTTCCCAGCAAGGGCGACTCTCTGAGCCCCCGCGGCCCCAGGCCTGCGAGTACCTTACAGTTGCTGAACCCTTCTCCGAAGAGGATGATCTCTGCGATGAGCGTGGAGTCCGGCACCACCATGGAGATGGGGCGGAACATGGACTTGAGGTTGTCGGGCAGCTCTGTCCGTCCGGCGTAACCTGCCCCGTGGCACCCAGCAGCACATTAGCCCTGGCCACCTGCCATCTCCGCCCCGCTCCCTTTACCCCAACCCCAGGCCCGGGAGGCTGAGCCGAGGCCCCTGCATAGGGACGGGCCAGACTTGGGTTCTTCCCTAGAGGGGCCCATCTGAACTCTGAACGGGGAGGGGCCTGCCACGCCCAAGCCAGCGACTCCGCCAGCCAGAGGGCACGGCCGTGTCTCCCACCTGGGTTCATGGTGATGAAGATGCCACAGGACCACACCAGCTTGATCTTATGGCCCTCAAAGATGAAGGAGGTCATGTTGGCGGCCAAGGCAGAGAGAATGGAGAGGATCTGCTGGGCCACCACAGACAGCACCTCGATGTTGATGCGGTTGAACTCGTCAAAGCAGCCCCAGGCTCCTGTCTGCAGGACGAGAGCAGAAAGGTGGGGGGGGAGGGCTGGAACAGACCGATTCCTCCCATTCACACATAGCCCCGTGCCCATCCATCTCACCCTGCTCCGGAGAGGGAATGGGATCTAGTGGTTAGAGCAGGGGGGCCAGCAGCCAGGGCTCCTGGGTTCTGTCCCCAGCTCGAGGAGGCGAGTGGGTCTGGGAGTCCCAGCCCTGGGAAGTGCCCATGTGCTCTGGAGCCAGTGCAGTGGCCTGTCCTGCATCTCTGACCCCTTACCTGGGCCAGGCCCGAGTACATGCGCCCCATGGATTTATAGTCCAGGCCTTCGGAGCAGTTCACGACAATCACATACATGCCCAGGGCCTTGCCCAGGTCTTTCACAGTCTCCGTTTTCCCTGTGCCGGCAGGGCCTTTGGGAGATCCTCCCCGGTGGAGGTGAAGGGCTGTGGTCAGAGTTATGTAGCACCTGGAAAGAGAGAGGGGAGACCACGCATCAATCTCCGTGCTTTCCCCACCCTGCCCCCAGGCCAGCCGCCACTGGGATCTCCTCTCTCCACCCCACTGATGTCCACCCTGCTCTTCTCCTGCCCATCCAGCCCCTCTGGAAACAGACCTAAGCTGGAGCCATCTACGTGCACTGTCGGTAGCTCAGCAGTTAGTCCCTAGCTCTCCTGTGGCACTTTCCTCAGGCGATCTCAAAGCATTCGGCCTCGTCCGTTTCACTGTCAGGGATCAAGCGATCACCTTAACTGAGCCAACGAGCTCGAAGTGCCTCTCGTGATCCCCCTGAACTCCCAGCACGCCCCGGGGGGCTGCCGACCGCACCTGGAGCGGCAGAGGCTGGGCACACCGTGCCTGTACCTGTCGGTGAGCGGCGTGATGACCAAGCGTCCGGAGTTCCCCAGGTACTCATAGCCGTAGGGGAACTGGGTGTTGGTTTGCCTGATGACACAGTCATCCAGATCCTGCCAAGGGAAATGTGGGGGAAATACAGTCAGGCCTTTGGACTCCCCCCCACCTGCCCATGGGGCTCCCGTGACAGAGGACAAGCAGGCACCAGGGGACAGACTCCTCAGACTGCGGAGACGACGGCTGTGCAGGTCCCGGGGGAATCCATCTGGAAGCCCATGAGGTCAGGTTCATGCCCTCTCCTGCTGTTTACCGAGCACTGCCCACAGTACCCAGGCACTCTGCAGACACAAACCTGTCCCCCTCACCACCACCACCAGGGGAGGTGGGTCATATCGCTGCAGAGAAAAGGAGGCACAGATGGGAAAGGGGCTTGGCCAAGGCCATGCAGCGAGTGGAGGTGGAGCTGCAGAGTTCCCAGCAGGGAGCAGGGTTTGGGGAGCACAGGACATGGTGGAGAGCTCCGCAAGGACCCCAGGCATTGAGACCCAGAGCAGGCCTGGCTCCTCCAGCCCCCCAGGGCAGTATTGTCCCCTACAGTCTAGTCCCAGGGGTGCTGTCTCAAGCGATGGGGCTCCCAACAGTTACTCCCTGGTGAAGAAAAAGGCCCAGGTAGGGACCATTGAATTGTGGAGGTGAATTCGTGATGGTGTTGGAGAGAGGGTTTGGATTCTTTGACCAGGGGATGTTGTTCCAGGAAGAAGGATTGCTAGGAAGAGATGGGATCCACCTAACAAAGAGAGGGAAGAGCATCTTCGCAGGCAGGCTTGTTAACCTAGTGAGGAGGGCTCTAAACTAGGTTCACTGGGGGATGGTGACCTAAGCCCGGAGGTAAGTGGGGAAGTGGGATACTGGGAGGAAACACAAGGAGGAGGGTGCAACAAGGGAGGCCTCCTGATTCATACTGAGAAAGCAGGGCAATCGGATAGTTATCTTAGGTGCCTGTGCACAAACACAAGGAGCCTGGGAAACAAGCGGGAAGAATTGGAAGTCCTGGCACAGTCAAGGAACTCTGATGTGATTGGAATAACAGACTTGGTGGGGTAGCTCACATGACTGGAGCACTGTCATGGATTCGTAGAAACTGTTCAGGAAGAACAGGCAGGGGAGGAAAGGTGGAGGAGTTGCACTGTAGGATTGCTCAGAGCTCCGGTATGAAACTGGAGAAAAGCTCGTTGAGAGTCTTTGGGTTAAGTTTAGAGGCGAGAGCAACCAGAGTGATGTCGTGGTGGGCGACTGCTATAGACCACCAGACCAGGAGGATGAGGTGGACGAGGCTTTCTTTGGACAACTAACAGAAGTTTCCAGATCACAGGCCCTGGTTCTCATGGGGGACTTCAATCCCCCTGACATCTGCTGGGAGAGCAATACAGCGGTGCACGGACAATCCAGGAAGTTTTTGGGGAGTGTTGGGGACAACTTCCTGGGGCAAGTGTTGGAGGAACCAACTAGGGTCCCTGCTCCTCTTGACGGGCTGCTCACAAACAGGGAAGAATTGGTGGGGGAAGTAGAAGTGGGTGGCAACCTAGAGAATGCATCCGATGAAGTGAGCTGTAGCTCACGAAAGCTTATGCTCAAATAAATTTGTTAGTCTCTAAGGTGCCACAAGTCCTCCTTTTCTTTTTGCGAACACAGACTAACACGGCTGTTACTCTGCAACCTAGGGAACAGTGACCATGAGATGGTCGAGTTCAGGATCCTCACAAAAGGAAGGAGAGTAGCAAAATACGGACCCTGGATTTTAGAAAGCAGACTTGGACTCCCTCCAGGAACTGATGGGCAGGCTCCCCTGGTAGGCTAATATGAGGGGGAAAGGAGTCCAGGAGAGTTGGCTGTATTTTAAAGAAGCCTTATTGAGGGCACAGGAACAAACCATCCCGATGTGCAGAAAAAATAGCAAATATGGCAGGCGACCAGCTTGACTTAACAGAGAAATCTTTGGTGAGCTTAAACGCAAAAAGGAAGCTTACAAGAAGTGGAAACTTGGACAGATGACTCGGGAGCAGTATAAAAATATTGCTCGAGCATGCAGGGGTGTGATCAGGAAGGCCAAAGCGCAACTGGAGTTGCGGCTAGCAAGGGACGTTAAGAGTAACAAGAAAGGTTTCTACAGGTATGTTAGCAACAGGAAGAAGGTCAGGAAAGTGTGGGACCCTTACTGAATGGGGGAGGCAACCTAGTGACAGAGGATGTGGAAAAAGCTAATGTACTCAATGCTTTTTTTGCCTTGGTCTTCACAGACAAGGTCAGCTCCCAGACTGCTGCACTGGGCAGCACAGTATGGGGAGGGGGTGAGCAGCCCTCAAGTGGCGAAAGAACAGGTTAAGGACTATTTAGAAAAGCTGGACGTGCACAAGTCAATGGGGCCGGATGCGCTGCATCCGAGGGTGCTGAGGGAGTTGGCTGATGTGATTGCAAAGCCATTGGCCATTATCTTTGAAAACTCATGGCAATTGGGGGAGGTGCCGGACCTGATGATTGGAAAAAGGCAAATATAGTGACCATCTTTAAAAAAGGGAAGAAAGAGAATCCGGGGAACTACAGACCAGTCAACCTCACTTCAGTCCCTGGAAAAATCATGGAGCAGGACCTCAAGGAATCCATTTTGAAGCAAAGTGATCAGGAACAGTCAACATGGATTCACCAAGGGCAAGTCATGTCTGACCAACCGGATTGCCTTCTATGATGAGATAACTGGCTCTGTGGATATGGGGAAAGCGATGGATGTGATATATCTTGACTTTAGCAAAGCTTCTGATATGGTCTCCCACAGTATTCTTGCCAGCAAGTTAAAGAAGTCTGGGCTGGATGAATGGACTATAAGGTGGATAGAAAGCTGGCTAGATCATCAGGCTCAAAGGGTAGTGATCAACGGCTCAATGTCTAGTTGGCAGCCGGTATCAAGCAGAGTGCCCCAGTGGTCGGTCCTTGGGCCGTTTTTGTTCAACATCTTCCTTAATGATCTGGATGATGGGATGGATTGCACCCTCAACAAGTTTGCAGATGACACTTAGCTGGGAGGAGTGGTAGATAGGCTGGAGGGTAGGGATAGGGTCCAGAGTGACCTAGACAAATTGGAGGATTGGGCCAAAAGAAATGTGATGAGGTTCAACAAGGATAAGTGCAGAGTCCTGCACTTAGGATGGAAGAATCCCAGGCACCGCTACAGACTATGGACCGAATGGCTCGGCAGCAGTTCTGCAGAAAAGGACCTAGGGATTACAGTGGATGAGAAGCTGGATACGAGTCAGCAGTGTGCCCTTGTTGCCAAGGCCAATGGCATATTGGGCTGTATTAGTAGGAGCATTGCCAGCAGATCGAGGGAAGTGATTATTCCCCTCTACTCGGCACTGGTGAGGCCACATCTGGCCAGAAGGGATGTGGACAAATTGGAGAGAGTCCAGCGGAGGGCAAAGAAAATGATTAGGGGACTGGGGCACATCACTTACGAGGAGAGGCTGAGGGAACTGGGGTTGTTTAGTCTGCAGAAGAGAAGAGTGAGGGGGCATTTGGTTGCAGCCTTCAACTGCCTGAAGGGGGTTCCAAAGAGGATGGAGCTCGGCTGTTCTCAGTGGTGGCAGATGACAGAATGAGGAGTAATGGTCTCACGTTGCAGTGGGGGAGGTCTAAGTTGGATATTAGGAAACACTATTTCACGAGGAGGGTGGGGAAGCACTGGAATGGGTTCCCTAGGGAGGTGGTGGAATCTCCTTCCTTAGAGGTTCTCAAGGCCCGGCTTGACAAAGCCCAGGCTGGGATGATTTAGTTGGCTTTGATCCTGCTTTGAGCAGGGGGTTGGACTAGACACCTCCTGAGGTTCCTTCCGACCCTGATCTTCCATGATTCTATATTGGATCCTGTCCCTGCCAATGGACCCCGGGGGGCAGCCCAAAGGGGAAGGAAGGGGGTGAAGCAGAGCCGGGTGGCTGAGGCAGCTGGCGAGAACGAGGAGGCTAATGGCCCAAGCAGGACGGCAAACCACAGGGAATTACAGGTACGTTGGAGGCAACATCTTCTCCTCTCCTCTCCTCAGCACAGCTGCTGAGGCTGAACAGCAGGGGGCGGTCAGAACTAGCCCCACATACACACTCTCCCCAGCAGGCAGAAATCCAGCCAGCAGGGCGCAGTGTGGGCCTCACCTTGTCCCAGTACAGGCGGAGCTGGCTCAGCCACTCGAAGGATGTCACGTCCATCAAGCTGGTCTTGTAGAGCTTCTCTATGACGTCCCGTGCATGGATTTCCACCGTCACCAGAGCAACGATCTTCAGGCGCATGATCTTGGTCAGGTTGCCCCGGATGGCCTCCGAGTATTTATTCAGCAGCGACACCTAGCGAGCAAACGGCCAGTGGTCGGGGAGCCCGCTGTACCCGCCCGGTGCGCACCAAGGGGGTGAGAAGAGCGCCATGGGGAAGCCCTGCTGCAGGCGACAGGGCAGGGGGAAGATTCCCCATCTGAACACACCGATCGGGGAGAGGGAGAAAGCGTTTGAGTGACTGTATGAACTGGGCATGACTGTGAACAGGTGTGACACAGGTGTATATGCACAGGAGCATGACAAGGTCCTCCGCAAGCGTGAGCCAATGTACGTGAGGGCGTGTAGTAGTGAGCAGCATGCGAGTACGCGAGCGTGCCCTGGAGGGCCAGTGACTGCGTGCGAATGCGTGCATGGCTGTGCCACGCTCTCCCCTTCACCTGCTTCTTCTTCATGACCTTGAGGAATTTCTTGTCCCCTCGCTCCTTGCAGTTGGCCAGGCACTTGGTGACGTCCGTCGTCCACTGGATCTGGCTGGCAGTGATCACCATCTGCAAGAGACAAGGGGTGGGGTGGTGGAGGGAGGGGCACTGGCAAATCCCCTCTTCCCCAGCCCCCACAAGCTGTCAGTTCTGAGGAGCTGCCTGCCACAGACCTCCAACACCCTAAACCTAGGAATGACCATTCATCCTGGGCCCCACGTCCCTCCTCCTCCGCTCAGCCTGATCACTTCTGCACTTAGCGTGCCTTCCCCGCAGCCTAGGGGCTCTGAACACTTTACCCAGGGGGGTCAGGGTCACTGGATCCCTTTTACGCAGGGGAACACTGAGGCCCACGCAGAGAAAGTGATTTTACCAGCTCTGGCAGAATGAAATCCAGGATATGGAGCCCAGCAGTTCTAATTCCCTAGTGCCTGCTCTAACCCCTCCCCAGAGCTGGGGATAGAACCCAGGAGTCCTGGCTCCCAGCACCCCCTCCTCTAACCACTAGCTCCACTCCCCTCCCAGAGCCAGGAGAACCCAGGAGTCCTGACACTCAATCCTCTGCTCTAAAATTCTGAACCCTCCTCCCTGTGTTCAACTGAGTGGCTGGGCAGAGGCTCACCAAATTCATTGCACGGATGACCTGCGCCCGTGCAGTGTACCAAAGGCCTGATCCAACCCACGTCAATAGAAAGACTCCCGCTGACTTCAGTGGAGCTGGATCAGCCTGTAAGGCCAGGCCCTGTGGCCCAGAGGCCACCCCGAGCCGCTGCCCCATCTGTTACCTGTCCGGCCCACTCCTTCACCCACTTGTCCCTTTTCGTCAGCATCTTCTTCAGGGCCAGGCGGCAGTTTCTCAGCAGCTCCTTCAGGGTCCAGCGCATGGCCCGCTCCACGTCACACAGCCACTCCTGGGAGGCAGGCAGACGAGGGGCTGAGGGGACGTCTACACTGCAGGCTAGCTTCAGTAACAGCACCAGCGTAGCCCCGGCAGCAGGGCTCTGGCACAGGCTAGCTGCTTGGGTGTCAATCCAGCTAGCTAGTCACCCCTCTGACTGCCGTGTCGACAGGGTTTGGGACGGGGCTGGGAGCTATCCTAGGCTCTTCGCTCTGAGGGGAGTGATGGAGCTGGAAGGGGAATAGGGGGGTTCCCCGGCCGCACCCTCTGCGGGACAAGGCAACCCAATTCCTTCGTGCCAATGTCATCTCCCTCTCAAAGCGGAAGACGCTGACCCAGGGCCTGGAGCTTGGGGGCAGAGGGGATTTCATAGCGCAGGGCTGGAAGGGGAGAGGGGCTGGCACCTGCAGCGGGAAGGCTGCCGCAGACCCCGGAGTGGGAGTGATTTTGAATTGGATCGTACCGGGGCTGGAAGCCAGCGGAGGTGCCCGAGGATGGGCTGGTGCATGCGGGGCATAAGGGGAAGACACTCCGCTGGGAGAGGCACCGTAGAAGCCGGCCGATGCTCCCCCACGGTGCCTTTCCCACCCGCCCCACCCACGCTTCCCGCTGCACCTCAGCCCCCATTTCCCCTCCCTTGTCTCCCCCTCTCTCACCATGCCCCCATGAGCCTGAAACAGCGCCCCACGGCTGTAGCGCACCCGCTGCTGAGTCAGAGGAACCAGGCTTGGGCCCAGGACGGGCTACCCAAAGCCCCAGCTCCCACCGCCCAGAGCTGGCCCCAAGAGCCCTCACCTCCACGGGCCCTTCCAGCAGCACCGAGTGGACGAACTCCACGTACTCCCCGTCCAAGGAGTACATGCCCACGGCTTCAGACTTGTTGCTCATTCCCACCTGAGAAATGAAGAGAATACTGATGCTCCGCCCATCCCCAGACCATCTCCGGGTGCCTCATGGATTCCCATGCTCCGGGTGAGGTGGGCATCAAGATCAGGGCCCGAGGGCGGGCCAAAGGGGGGGAAGGGGCTTGGGGGCTCAAACTCAGAGGGGCTGACAGCTGGCTGTACCAGGGCAGAAGCTGTCCCCTTCTGCTGTAACCACACGATCACACTCCCCATCCAGAATCTGTTTAGACGGGCTCCCTCATCCAGCACTGAGATGCAGCCGCCTCTGGACTGGGATGCATCAGCTGTTTATACAGGGATCCCCAGCATTGTTAAACAGAAGCGAAGGAGAATCCCCTCTCTGGATGAAAGGTCCGGGGGCTTTGTGGGAGCCAAATGGCACCACCCAGGTTGGGACTTAGCCAAGACCGCGGGGTTGAATGGGGAGAAGGACCAGGGGCTCTGCACAAAGCAGGAGGAGGCTGGGCCTGCGGCTGGCTCCGGACCTTCTGGATTTTGAGGGACTTGATGTTGTCAAAGCACTTCTTGAGGTGGGGCTGGACGGCCTCGGGGTTGCGCGACTGGCCCAAGATCTCCAGCAGATCGTCGTTGGACAGGAAGTAGAAGCGGGGGAAGATGTGGCGCTTGGTCTCCAGGTACATGTCCAGGGATTTCTGGATCTCCTCCAGGGCACCATTCATCTCCACCAGCTTGTCCAGGAGGCCTGGGGAGGAAAGCACCACGGGCCCTCTGACTCCTGCTGGCCCCACCCCAGCCAGGTCACATGGTCTTCCCTCCCCGGCCTTCAGCAGCAAGGTCAAGGCCTGGCCCTCCCTCTCCAAGCCTGCCAAATGCTGCCCTGGTTTGCTTCCCACCCCAAGCATGGAACAGCCTCCCGCTCCCCTGAACCCACTCCCTTCCATTCCTGATCACCGCTCCCCACCCCCATGCGGCTCTGAGTCACCCTGGCAGACTTCAGGGTAGGAGCCCTGTTGTCTCCTGGCATCAGCCCTAGGTGCAATGAGTTTGATCAGTCTCAGCCCCAGACCTCAAGGTGCTGCAATCTTCCATCTTGCAAACAATGGCCTCGCTTTCCCTTTTAACGAGAAAGGGGCCAGGAGCAAGATCGAGCCTTTTAAAGGGCGCTGCTTGCACCAAGCGCCCTTCTGTTTAACCAGCAACGGCCCCTCTTGAGCCCCGAACCCTGCAGCACATGCTAGGGACCTGGGCTCAGCACTGACTCAGAGGAGAATGACCCCCCTCAGCTCCCACCCCGCTCCCTGCAGCAGAGGCCCCTAGCGCACGCGCCCCAGACTGAACCTCCAGTCTCTCTCCCGAGGGCTTAGAGCCCTAGCACTGCGCTGAGGTCAGCGCTGACTGAGAGGGGAGCGCCCCCTACTGAGCCATCACCATGCAGCACTGAATCTCCTTTGGGGGCCTCCGAGCCAGTTACTCACAGACTCATGGAAGATTTGGGTTGGAAGGGACCTCAGGAGGTATCTAGTCCAACTCCCTGCTCAAAGAAGGACCAACCCCAAATGAATCATCCCAGCCAGGGCTTTGTCAAGCCTGACCTTAAAAACTTCTAAGGAAGGAGATTCCACCGCCACCCAGGGGAACCCATTCCAGTGCTTCACCACCCTCCTCGTGAAATAGCGTTTCCGAATATCCAACCTAGACCTCCCCCACTGCAACGTGAGACCATTGCTCCTTGTTCTGTCATCTGCCACCACTGAGACCAGCTGAGCTCCCTCCTCTTTGGAACCCCCTTCAGGTAGTTGAAGGCTGCGATCAAATCCTCCCTCACTCTTCTCTTCCGCAGACTAAACAACCCCAGTTCCCTCAGCCTCTCCTCGTAAGTCATGTGCCCCAACCCCTGATCATTTTCGTTGTCCTCCGCTGGACTCTCTCCAATTTGTCCACATCCCTTCTGTAGTGGGGGGACCAAAACTGGACGCAATACTCCAGCTGTGGCCTAACCAGTGATGAGTAGAGGGGAATAATCACTTCCCTCCATCTGCTGGCAATGCTCCTACTAATACAGCCCAATATGCCATTGGCCTTCTTGGCAACAAGGGCACACTGCTGTCTCCTAGCCAGCTTCTCCTCCACTGTAACCCCAGGTCCTTTTCTGCAGAACTGCTGCCGAGCCAGTCGGTCCCCAGCCTGTAGCGGTGCCGGGGATTCTTCCATCCTAAGAGCAGGACTCTGCACTTGTCCTTGCTGAACCTCATCCGATTTCTTTTGGCCCAATCATCTAATTTGTCTAGGTCACTCTGGACCCTATCCCTACCCTCCAGCGAATCTACCTTTCCCCACAGCTTAGTGTCATCTGCGAACTTGCTGAGGGTGCAATCCACACCATCATCCAGATCATTAATGAAGATATTGAACAAAACCGGCCCCAGGACCGACCCCTGGGGCACTCCGCTTGACACCGGCTGCCACCTAGGCATCGAGCCATTGATTATTACCTGTTAAGCCCGACGATCTACCCAGCCTTCTATCCACCTTTAGTCCTACTCCTATGGAGCAGGCTCCCCTCAGGAACTAGAGACGAGAGGAGATCACAGCTCTCGGAGGCGGCCCAGTGGCAGGAAACAGGGCCTAGGCTGGGTCCGGAGCGTAGAGCGGGAAGAGGCAGCTGGCTTGTGGCTGGGGTCCGGAGGGAGTGGAAGCAGCAGCTACCTGGGTAATGCGTCCCACGCAGCGCGTTGTTATCCTTGTTCAGTCTGTCCATGATGGTCTTCCAGCTGGCGTTGATCTGATCAAAGGAGGCCGACTCCCGGGGCAGCTGCTTCCGGATGTCTTCTCCCAGGAAGATGTTCTGTGGGGGGATTGGCAGTGGAGAGAGGGAGAGAATGGCTCAGGAGCATTCTGCCAGGCAGGCTGCTCCCCAGCCCAGCGACCACCACGGGCCACTGCAGCCCAGCAACCTACTGCCAGAAGAGCCCGATTCCTGACCAACGCTCTGATCTGACCCCCGCCAGGTCCAGGGGACAAAGAACCAGGCGCTGGCCCTCCTGTGAAAACTCTGCAAAGCTGACTGGTGGGCAGGGCTGGGTCCTGGCCAGGAGGGAGAGAGAGGGGGAGTGAAGGCAGCACATCCACGCTGCGCCCAGGCCCTACCCATCACCAGCGGGGAAGCCTGGCCCTGCATGTGGGCCCGTCAGCGAAGTGGAGGGACGCTGAGCAGGGGGGCTCCTCACCTCCAGGTACATCCACTGCCTCTGCACGGTCAGCACCATCTCGATAACCTCCAGGATGAGCGAGAGGCAGCGCTCCCAGCGGTCCACCTCCTTCTCAAAGGGTTTGACGAAGCGCGAGGCCTTCATGGTGGAGAGGGAGACCTGGTTATCCTCCAGTGCCTGGAACACCTCGTCCGTCCCCCTGCAGGAGCCAGGCAGAGGTCAGTGGGAGGCTGAAAGGCCTGGGCATACAACAAGCAGAGCGGCTACAACGTGCCTTTGGGGGCACACCGCCCGTGGCCCATTCTGCCCAAGGCCTGTCTGCAAAGGCTGCCCACAATGGGGCCCATTAGGATGGCAGTTCTGTGCTACGGGCACCTGTCCTCAAATGACGCCCCAAACTCATCTCATGTCAGGGCCACAAAAGACACCACAGAGAGGAATACCTTTCACTCACCAGTGAGCTGGGGCTGGATTGAAGTTAGTTCCCTAGAGGGGACAGGCCCCGTGTCCCATTCCCTGCCCCCATGAGCCAGCCAGTCCCTGCCCTGGGGCCGGATGGAAGCCAGCACCCTCCAGAGAGGAAAGGATATGCATTTCATTTCCTGACCCTCTGAGCCCCCACCTTGGGGCTGGATCAGAGTTGGGGCCCCTAGACAGGAAAGCCCCCATATCCCATTCCTTGAGCCAGCCAGTCCCCTGAGACTGGATTGGAATTGGTGACCCATAGATGTGAAAGGCCCCATATCTCATTCCCTGACCTCTTAAGCTACCTCCTGCCCCACATCCCTGGCTGATGACAGCTGGACGGACCCCACTTTGGGGTCACCTAAATCCATCCCCTTGGTGAGGTGGGGGTTAGGTTTCACCCCTCCACTCGGCTGCCAGGGAGCCTCCTGAAGACAAGCCTTGAGAAGCGTGTGAATGCCAAGGGAGGGGCACTGTACAACGCTGAGGCCGGGGAATGGATTGTTGGGCGGGGCGACCAGCTGCCATCTCGAACTGGTAATAAGTCAGGGATCAGTATGTCCTCGAGCCACGCAGACTCAGAGTCACATATTCCTAGGTCAGAAGGGCCCATTGTGACCCCATCTGCCCTCCTGTATTGCACGGGCCACAGGACTTCCCCGAAACAACTCCTGTGTGACCCAGAGCAGATCCTGCCCATCTCATGGAAAAACTGCCATGCGATGTAGAATCCACAACACCAATGGTTAGTTCCCCAGGCTGTTCAGAACGTCCACCTTATTTCCAGTCCCAGTTTGTCGAGCTTCAGCTTCCAGCCACTGGATCATGTTAGACCTTTATCGAGGAGACTGAGGACCCCTCTAGCAAGTATTATTTCCCCACGTAATTACTGAGGGGCTGGGACCAAGTCACCCCTTCACTTCTCTGTGTGAAGCTAAGCAGATCGCGCTCCTCGAGTCTCTCACTAGGGCATGTTTTCCAATCCCTTAATCCTTCTCCTGACTCTTCGCTGACCCCTCTACAACTCATCAACATCCTTTGGAGCTGTGGACACCAGAGCTAGAGGACTCGGTATCCCAGCAGTGGTCTCACCAGTGCCACATCCAGATGGACCAGAACCTCCCGACTCCTACACGAGATTCCTCTGTTTAGACGTTAGCCCTTTTGGCCCCACAGTCACACTGGGAGCTTACGCACCACGACCCGCATCTCTTTTACAGAGTCCCTGCCTCCCAGGAGAGTCCCCCAGCCTGGAAGTCTGGCCTGCGTTCTTTTCTCCTAGATGTACGAGTTGACATTTGACTGTGTTAAAACACTCACTGTCTGCCAATAATCCAGATCGCTCCCTGGCTGTCCCTTGTTCCTAGTCCCCCTAGACTAACACCAGTTTCTCTCTCTCTCCCTTCAGGCATAAACACATTTTCATCACAGAGCTGAGCAAGCTCTTTGCTTCCGCACTACAGAGAGCCATGTGCAAGCCCTGCAGCTCCCAGGTATGAACTGAATCACTGAGGGACACCCCTGCTGCAGCCAGCAACTTCAGAGGTCAGGACGTCCTCAGCAAACTCGCTCCCTGCTAATAAAACTGAGTTAGTGAGAAAGACGGATGGGAAATCTAAAGGCCACGGCCTGCCCTGCTGTTCTGATCTTCTGGAATGAAAGGAAACCGTGCTTAGTGGATAATGCTGGGACTCAGGACTGCTGGGTTCTGGCTGTGGAAGAGGACTGACGTCTAGCAGTCATAGCAAGGTGGCTGGGAGCCAGGACTCCTGGGTTCTATTCCTGGCTGTGGAAGGGGAGTGGAGACTAGCAGTCAGAGCAAGAGGACTGGGAGGAGGACACTCGGGCTCTATGAGGACCAGGGGAGCGTGGTCTGGTGGTTAGAATGGGAGCTGGAAGTCAGGACCCCGGGGTCCTAGTCTCAGCTTTGGGAAGGGAAGAAGGTGTTCAAGGGAGGGTCTATCTAGCTGTACTCAGACAGAAAGAGAAACCATTAAATAAACCCCTGGCTAACCACGGCGCCTTGTTAACGAGCAGAAGTCACCCTGCCATGCTCAGCTGCTTGTCTATCCAGGAACCCTGCCCACCACATCTCTGCGGCCAGTGCTGCACGGCAGACCTACCTGAGTCGGTGGTGTCCTTTGTCCTTGTACGGCACGATATCTAGCAGCACGACATCCCAGGTCTTGGCGATGGCTTGTAGGGCCTGGGCAGCATGAAATACACAGGGAAATCTTAACACAGTGGCTGGGGCTAAGGCCAGAAAGCAGAAGCCATGTGTCTAGTGTCAGAACTGAGCTGGGAGTCAGGGGGCCTGGGATCTATTCCTGGTTAGGGCGGGGAGGGGGGTCATGATTCCCAGGTTCCATTCCCAGATCTGAGATGGGAGGCTAGAGAGGAGGAGGGGAGCTGAGACCCCTGGGTTCTACCCCAAGCTCCACGCAGGAACATATCGAATAGCGAGTGGGAGTCACGACTCCTGGCTAGATGATCGTTGGCAATCAGGACCAAATATGACAGTGGGATGGCGGTGTGGACTCCTGTCCTGCTAAGATCTGGGCAGAGACATTCAACAGCTGCTGAAAAAGAGCCGGGGAAATGAATGAGGAAAGAGGGATGGACAGACAGACTCTACCAGTTCAATAGACAGCTCTTTGGAGGCCGACGCAGAGATCTCACTGATTTTCTCCACGTGTTGATCCAGGCCGAGCTCCACAATATTCTCCAGCCTGAAATCTTCAGCATCCTGGTCAAACGTCCTGAGGACCAAGTCCTTCACCTGATCCCAATGCCTGCAGGGAAGCCACCAACAGCATTAAACCAGGGAATGGACAAGCCCTCTCTGCTGATACACCAGGATCAGTTCTATCCCCTTCAATACAGAGACTTGGCCAGCCCCAAGAAAGGAAATCAGATCGCTCTCCACCACGGAAATGGAGATGTTGACGTGGTCAAATGGTTGGACGCTCCGGGATAGGAAATGAGACGAATTGGAAGGGGCCTAATATGGATTGCTCCAACTGGAGAGAAGTTGAGGGAGTCGAAGCTACGCTGATATGGGCATATTCAGCGGAGACCGGGGAGTTATATCACTTGGATGACTTCAATGACTGTGGATGGAAGAAAACCAAGGGGAAGAGTGAAGCCTCGGTGCATGGCCCAGATATCAGCAGACCTCAAAAGATCAGTCTGCACTGATGTGGGATCACCAGCTTTGGAAGAAGGCTATAAATGTTGCCAACCCTGAACAGGGAAGTGGCAAGAAGGAAGGAGAAGAGTTCTATGCCCTTCAACCCCCGAGATCTCTGTTCCCAGAGCATGCAGGGAACAGCCCCCACCCCACCCGGTACCCAGGGCCGAGCTCTGGCCCATGCACTCGCACAAGGAAAGTGAGGAGATAGAGGGGACAGATCCTCACTAAGCGGCTCTAGGGAGGCTGCATATATTTCTAGGTACTTCAGCAGTACAAAGATAAAGACAGTGAGAGGAAATTCAAAGCGGAGCAACGGAACCAGTCCTGGGGAGTGAGGCTGGGAGGGACGGGGCTATCTTTGTGGACCAAAAGAGAATGCAGCAGGCTGGACTGCTTGCAGGCATCTAAGGACTATTTGGAGCACAGCTCCGAGAGCTGGGATGAAGGCGATACTGCAGCCTTAGCGGCCAATGGGTTATTAACCAGCGCTCATGTGTGGGCTTGTTTGAAGGGGGCCGCACGGCAGGACACTGGAGAAATAAGCTCTTCCTCCTTCCCAACCAATTGCGGCCTCTTTCCCACCGCCCCACGTACACACACCTCCCAGCGGGTGCAGGCGTGGTGTCGTGCAGTGAATCACCTGTGTTAGGCAGGAGAGGAATTCTCCCCCGCCAGCTCGCTAATGAGCATATGTTCGTGTGGGGCTGACGAACGAGGTCAGAGTCCAGCCCCTTTGCTTTTAACTCCCCAAGGAGGTGCAATAACCACGTGGTAACAAACCAGCTGTGCTGGCTCAGTCCTCCAAGGAAACAGACTTCATGTATGAGCCACACAACACCCAGAGCTGAGCACATGGCTAGGACACCAGGAACAGTCAATCGCAATCTAGCAGCTAGAGCTCCAGGGTTCTAATCCCACTCGGGGAGGGGAGTGGGGTCTGGTGGTTAGATCAGGGGGCTGGGAGTCAGGACGCCTGGGTTCTCTCCCCGGCTCTGGGAGGGGAGTGGGGGCTGGTGGGTTAGAGCAGGGGGGCTGGGAGCCAGGACTCCAGGATTCTATTCCCCAGCTGTGGGAGACGAGTGGGGTCTGGTGGTTAAAGCAGGACGTTAGGACTCCTGGGTTCTCTTTCCTAATGGGGAAGGGAAGTGTAGTCTTGTGGGGGAGGATGCTCTCAGGACTCCGGGGTTCAATTCCCAACCCTACCACTCACTGTCCGTGATCTTGGGTACATCCTTTCTCTTCTCTGTGCCACAAGGGAACAGCAAATTTCCCATGTCACAGAGGGGTTGGGAAACTCCTTCCTTAAATGCGTACTAAGGTGTGCGAGCTCCTCAGATGACAGGAGCTAAGGAAAGGCAGAGGACGATTCATTCCCGCAGTGGGATCCTGCCGCATCACAGACAGATCCAGGGGCGCAGTATCCCATCTATTACTCCATGGAGGAGCAGCTTTCAGCCACTTTCCAGAGCAGAGCTTCTCCAATGGCCCAGAAGCTTGGGCCAGCAAAGCGCGTGCAGAAGATGCCCTCGGATGAGCCGTACCTACCTCTCCCGCAAGGCCGGGTTCCTGAGGTCTGAGATCAGGGGCATCGTCCTCTTAAACTGCTCGACCTTCACCTTGGAAGTCTCGATAATTTCCCAGTCCCGATCCTTTGGTTGGAAAGGAAGCAACGCCAGGTTTGGGGGGGCTCAGCAGGGATAAGGGAATACTATTTCGACGGCCCCTTGAAACACCTTTGCCGTGCATCACACCCACCCCCCAGAACTTCCTGCACAAGCGATCACAACCCCAATGGGCTGCTCTGGGTGAGCCTCTGCACCACGTCTAATGAGGCCAGGAAGTGGGGGCCCTGCAGCTGCACCGGTCCTATTGGTCCTCCCAGCACAATCCCACAGTGCCCCTCCAATGACCTCCAGCTAAGGTCTGCAGGAGCAGGGTGCAGAGCACTAGGAAAGGCCCCCTTCTCTGCTGTCCCCCAAGTGCCCCGGTTCCCCAACCGTCGCCCTCCAAAGAGCCCTTCCCATACACCACAAGGGGACCGGCGGGCAGTGCCGGGCCAGGGGAGCCTCTCTCTTACCTTGAGCTCCCGGCTCAGCTTGTTGAGCTTCCGGAAGAGCCCATAAGCCGTGGTCTCCATCACCTCCGTTTGCAGGGTCTTGAAGCTTCCTGTCTTCCACTCGTTCCAGTGGTCTTCCCACTCTTTGGTGATCTCCCACACCTGCTGCAGGTAGTCCAGCTCCTGCAGGGCACCGCACAGAGAGAGTTTAGCCACAGCTGGAGAGACACTCGGACCCACTTTCCTGACAGTCCAGCAGGGGACCCCCTTCAGCTGGCTACGCCCCCCACTTCCCAAGCGCGGGGCAGTGCGCCGACTCTGGGGGCTGGATGCGGATTTGCTCTCAGGCAGCAGCAGTGCAAGCATGATCCCTCCAACCTACCCCCGGACTGAGCCTCATCACTGCCCCCCAGGGAGGAGAGGGGAGCTCGGGCCTTGGAGGCTGCCATGCCGTGGAGGGGTTCCCACCTTCTCGAGCTTCTGCAGGTCTTTGGAAGCAGGCTGTTCGATTTTGAAGATGCCCAGGTTGGAGCGCAAGGTGCTCTCCTCATCCTTCATGGCGGCCAGCAGCTGCCGCATCGCCGCGATCTGCTCCAGGGCCGTCTCGCAGTTCACAGCGCTGGTGAATGGACCTGCGCAACAAAGAGCTCAGCGGCTTCTGCCCATGCGGCGCCACTTCTGGCCGGCTGGGCCATCGGCCAGGGACCCTTTTCCTGCGCTTGGGAGACCTCAAGGGCGGCTGAACGATGAAGCGATTAGAGCATGGAAGTGGGAGCCTGGCTCTGGGAGGGAAGTGGGGTCTAGTGGTTAGAGTGGGGAGTGGGTGGGGGAGGGTTGGGAGCCAGGACTCCTGGGTTCTGTCAGTGGCTCTGGGAGGGGAGTGGGGTCTGGTGGGTTAGAGCAGGGGGGACTGTGAGTCAGGACTGATGGATTCTGATCCTGGTTCTGGGAGAGGAGTGGGGTCCAGTGGTTAGAGCAGATGGAGCTGGAAGGCAGGATGCCTGGGTTCTATTCCCAGCTCTGGGAAGGTAGTAGCATCTAGTGGGTTACACCGGGGGGGGGGGGGGTAAAGAGTCCTGGGTTCTATCCCCATCCGTGGGTGGGGAGGGCAGTCTGGTGGTTAGAACAGATAGGACTAGGGGGTAGGACTCCTGGGTTCTATTTCCCGGTCTGGAACAAAAGTGGGGTCTAGCAGGTTTGAACAGATGGGGCTGGGAGTCAGAATTTCTGGAACCCTACAGAGCATGGTGAAAGTCCACCAGTGCTCAGGTTCCTGAAGGGTTGTTCAGTGAGGTCGGGTGAGGAGGTACAGGACCATGATTTACAAGAGGACTAGAAAAATTAAGGGACTTACTAGAAGGGAGGGACATTAGATTCAAACTCACTAACTGTAAATAGCTCAATGTACTGACCCAGTTTCTTCAAACCTGGCTTGTTCTCTAGGTCTCACTGAGATCTAGAAAACAAGTCAAACCATATTTGCTTCTAGCACGAGCAATTTTCAAGTTGACTGAGGCCTCTGTTCTGTGCATGGCACCACCACGCACCTTTGGCGCCAAAATCCTGCAGAAGGACCTGGGCCTTTTTCTTGAAGTCATCTGCAGAGTGGATCAGGCCCGTCTTGAATTTCTCCTTGTGTTTCTTTAGCATGACATCGCTCTCCTGAATGCACTGCTGGAAGGACAGCCACTCAGAGTTGAGAACTCCCAGCGTCTGCAGCACCTGGGACAAGGGAGAGGGAGAAAGATGAAAGTTGTGTTATCCCTCCAAGATTATCACGGCTTCAAGGAGAAGGCTGGGCATGGTGGGGTCCAGAAATGTGGCTAGGATAAATAGGAACCTCCTCCCCTCCTATGGCACAGGGATCTCATCAATTTCCCTGGAGCTGGGCAGGACTCAGTAATTTCTACAAATCCTCATTCATCGAAATCTCTTACAGTTACAGTAAAAGCTTTTTTATCCAGCATGTTGGGGGAACGAGGGGTGCCGGTAAGTGAAAAATTCCGGTTAACTAAGTGGGAGGGAGTTTGGGTGTGGGAGGGGGTGCAGGGCACAGGCTCTGGGAGGGAGTTTGAGTGCGAGAGGGGGCTCAGGGAAGGAGTTTGGGTCAGGAGGGAGCTTGGGACAGGGAGTTGGGTGCAGGAGGAGTTTTGGGGTGCCAAATCCAGGGGGCGCTCACCTCGGGCAGCTCCCCGCAAGCAATGACCTGTCTCAGCTGCTCCTAGGCGGCGGCGCGGCAGGCGGCTCTGCGTGCTGTCTCCACCCAAAGGCACTGCCCCCGCAGCTCCTCTTGGCCGCAGTTCCTGGCCAATGGGAGCTGTGGAGCCAGCGTTCAGGGCAGGATGGGGGCAGTACAGAGCCGTCTGCCGCACCTCCGCCTAGGAGCAGCCGGGACAGGTCGTCACTTGCGGAGAGCCAGGTAGGGAGCCTGCAGACCCCACACCAACCAGATTATAAAGCGGACTTTCTATGAAGATTTGACCAGGAGGGGATTAAAGATTATTAACCACACAGCCGGTGCAGCACAGCGGGGGCACACTGGCCACAAACTCCCTGGGGACAGGCAGCAAAGACGAGGGGGTGGCTGGAGCTGTCTTTGGAGAAGGGGTAGGGAGCCAGTGATGCTGGCGGTGGGGCATGAGCTGGGGCACAGAATGGGCAGAGAAAAGGGAGGGGCAGGCAAATGGAGCAGGGGGTTGGAGGGAGGGAGATCACAGGGGTAGACGGGCCAAAGAGGCTGAGCAGAGGAAGGGAATGGGGATGAGATCCCGGAGGGAGCAGGTGGGAGGTGATGGGGGAGAGGAGAAAGTAGAGCTGGACATCTGGGAATTCACAGCAGGGATCTGCAGGGATGGAGGCTACATGACCCCCTTTGCCTGGATGGAGAGAAGGGCTCAGATCCTCTAAGGGATATATGCTCCTAATTCCCACGGAAGTTAGGTGCCTAAAACCCTTTGGGGTCTGGGCCAGCATGGCAGGGGCCACTCAGGGTCCGCGTCCATACTTACCCCCTCGTCCACGGCCACTTCGTATTTCTCCAGGATGGCAAACTGCTCGTGGATGGGCGGGATCTGCCCCTCTAACTTCGGCAGCTCGTGCTGCAGGGTGTCCAGGAGCTGCAGGCTTTGGCCCAGTTCCTCCAGCGTCTGCGGAGGCCGGCTGACTCTGTGGGCCAGAGCAGGGAAGAGACCGAGTGAGACAGGACTGGGTCAAATGACGAGGGCTCTCTTGTGCCTGCGCTGGAAGACCCAGGGCAGCCTGTTATGCCACGCTCTCCACAGCTGCTCTGCTCGGGGAAAGATGTTTGACACCCCGTGGCAGGACTGACACTGCGAGCCATTGAGGTCAGGGCCTAACCCTGTGGAACACTGGTCCTCTCCATGGGCGCCAGCAAGGGGTCCAGTCCAAGCCACGGTGGGGGCCCTATTTAACAGCAAGGTTCTGCTCTGGGCAGGGGCCAGCTGACCACTCCACACGTAAGCTGACGAACCTCGGAACCACAGAAGGGGTGAGATCAGGCCCGGAGAGGGGATGTCTCTGGAGTTTTGCTATTTTCCCAGCTCTGTTACTCTCAAGTGCTTTAAGAGTAAAATCACTGTGGTTAAGAAGTTCCTCTGCTGAGTCCGTGTTTCTTGCTTTCCTGCCACGTTTCTCTCTGAAGGGGTTAAACTAGAAGCCCAGAATGCCCCCTAGATGGGGCTTTGCAGGACGGGAGGGCTTGGGAGGTCTTGGCTGGACAACGGCATCCCATGTCCCAGGGAAGAGCATCAGACAGGGCCCGAGAATCCCAGAGCTAGAAACAGTGACTAGACTCTACCCAGACCCAGCTGGCAGGAAGCACGTGGGACCCAGAGATGGTGACTGTATAGTGGGTAACTGGGCCAGTTTGTAACAGGAGAACTCACATCGGTGGGGAAAAGGGAAGGCCAGAGGGGAACCTGCCCAGGGAGAAGGGCATGGCCCTGGGCTGTCTCTGCCCCAACCAGCTGGGGCGTGGGGTACAGGTAATGGGGCAGGAAGGAGGGGGCAACATGATCTCTGCCTGTCCAGGGAAGGCCTCACTTCTCAGCATTCTCCTGGAGGTAGGTGTACAGCTCCTGCAGCCGGGTACTGGCCATCTCGTTCAGCAGGTTGGTGAGCTTGTTCTGCCACTCGTTGCAGTGCTGGACCACGGAGAACTTGAGGTGGGAGCAGTCGAGCAACACAAACTGGATGCTCAGCACCGTCTCCTCCTTCTGCACATTGTTGGCCACCTCCATGTACCTGCCATGCACATACACAGACAACTGCTCAGTGCAGAGCAGGAGGGCTGAGCTCTCCGGCGCAACGGAGAAGAACCCCAGGGAGACTCTCTGCATGGAGAGGACTAGTTGGGATTAGTTCCTTCACTGGAGACACTTGAATTCACACAGAATGGATCAGAGGAGAGAGCTCGTCAGATCTTTCTCACCTGAGCTGGAGGTGCCTTGTGGAAAACCAGTATGGCACTAGGGGGCGCTGTGCTGCAGGGAGCTCGCTCTCTCCTCGCAGTCAGTGCTGATGCCAGTGCCCCAGCATAACACTAGGGGGCGATGTGCTGGAGGAAGCAGGTTGAAGGGGCCCCTAGGGGGTGCTGTTCCCTCAGAGGCAGTGCTGACACCAGTGCCCCAGCATGGCACCAGGGGGCGCTGTTCTGCAGGGAGCTCTCCTTGCAGTCAGGGCTGACGCCAGTGCCCCAGCATGGCACTAGGGGGCACTGTGCTGCAGGGCGCAGTGGAGTTAACCCAGTAGCCGAGTTCTCCGTTTTCACCCAGTACGGCCCCTCAAACTCCTGCCTGGTGCTAGGAGATGCCATGCTGCTGGAGGTGCCCTTTGTTGTATGAGCCATGATACAGAGGCCGTGCACCCTCATGCTCATTAAAGACCACCTGGGCTTATTGGGAAATCAACAGCATTTGTAGCTCCCAAGTGAGCAGGCTGGAGCCAGGGCACAGGTTTGGGGGCGGGGGGACCATAGTGAGGTTTACGGCTGCCATGTGGGGGTTCACCAGCACAGCTCCATGCCCAGCTGCAAACTGTCCAAGTCTCCTGCTATGCCAAGGGGCCTCCTGTTTACAACCAAAAACCTCCCGACTCCTGAATTGTCATCTCCCGCATGAAACAGCATCCATTGATGCCAAATTCAAAATTCAGCTACATTACCCAGGATTGCATGCGTCAGCCACACATGTGCACCAGCATAGGCCGCAGAGCTATGGCCAGGCCAAACCCGAGTGGAGCTGCAGCCCTGTGCCAGGTCACAAGACCATTCACTCAAATTTGTCCTGGCTGCCATCTCAAATCTCCTTGAAATGACTCTGAAAATGTTGGTCAATATGCCTAGATGGCAGCATTTACTACTTCCAAGCCATCCCTAGCCCTTTGTGCTTTAACCCTCATGCCAGTCTGGTGTCCTAGCAACCTGATGATTCCCGGGGAAGGTGATGACCCATAATGCATCTGACCAATTGTGCAATGCTATCCCAATCCTTCCTGAACCCTGCAGTGACCAGTTGATGCCCCGATCAGAACTGATCACTAGTGTCATTCCTTAAATTTCTTCCATTGGTGTTATCCCTAACTCACAGGTGCCGTCGTGTAATCTACGTGGTGTAATCTATTGAGTTCAGTTAGGCTCTAGAGTAACCTATCAACCAGGGCTAGATTCTAAAAGGGACACAACTGAATCCAGAGGAAATAGATTTAGTACATCTTATCAACGAGATTAGATTTTAGATTTGATCAGAGATTCGTGGAATATAATCTCATCCAGCATCCGGATTCGATCCAATGCGGTAGACAGAACACTTGGATAAAGAAAGCCTAATTGCAACCAAGAGCGGCCCCCTGGGACGCAGTGTGGGATACTGAAGTTGCCTCAGGCAAAAGAAGCATTTAATAAAGGAGCAGGGAATGTTTCATGGCGATGCAAGAGGAGCAGCCGCTATTAGGAAGGAGAAATTCGCTCCCTCCAAACGATTTGTTAATTGAAACGTTTTTATTTCTTTGCTCCTGACTCATCCAAGCGAGGCCAGCAGGTGGAGGACAGTTCCAGCCCCGAGGGATCTTACTAAATCTTTCTGACTGTTCCATTAATTAATTCCCTGTCTACAGGTCACTGGAAACACGAGGCCAAACTTTATTGAACAAGGAAACCAAAAATGGCCCCAGAAGAGACAGATGAGGGGCAGAGGCAGAGAGGGGCACCCGGCTCCAGAGAACAGGCAGAGATGGATGGGGAGGCAGCATCCCTCCCACCGTTCTCTAGTTTTGGATCCAAATTTACCTCCGTCCTGTACTGAGCCTGAAAATTGTGTGTCAAATGCTGAGTCAGCATAGCACACGGGACGGGAAAATGCAGCTTGTGCTAAAGAAATTAATCCTGCATCACTCCTTTGAGCAGCTGGTTTTCAAGTGTGCCTCGTTCTGGGTCTTTGTTCCACCTTCTGGCTCACAACTGGGCCGTGCCAAGGTGGGGGGCACAGATCACGCTGTGGAATCTCTCTTCCTGGTGCTGCTATAAACGGCCCTCAAAAGGCTTTCGGGGCTTTAATGGTGAATTTTTCTATGCACTGTTGAAACACATTTGAGGAAGTGGAGAGTAGAAAGCCCATAAGCTGCCTTGTAAACTAAAGTATTCCACAGGCAAAAATGCAATTGGTTTAGGGAGCGGTTATACTGTAATAATAGCTGACTCCAGGGCCCTGCTCACAGCACGGCTCTCTCCTGACCTGCTTACAGCACGATTCCATTGCTAGTCATTTGTTATCTTCCTTCGGAGACTGAGGAAAGCAAACCAGAACTGCCAACCCACATACAGGCCTTAACTGCGTGAGTGCCCGATCTCATGGCTGGAACCTCTATCCACCCTCACGCCTTTAGAGCTTTTCCTCCATGCCAAAGCGCTTTACAAAGGAGGGCAGCATCTTTATCCCCATTTTCCAGATGGGGAAACCGAGGCAGAGAGGTGACCTGACTTGCCTGAGGGCACCCAGAAGGCTAGTAACAGAGCTGGGAAAAGAACCCAGGTCTTGTGAGTCCCAATCCGGTGCCCCATGCACCCCAGAAGAAAGGCTTCCGAGCCCATTTACCAAATCCCCTAAGCCAGCCACTTGTAGCTTACAGAGACCTCAACGCGATGCCTGCAGGGAAGCTATAAAAAGGATCTGATTGTCTGTGTTTCTCTGACTCTTAAAAAAAAATAAAATTGCTTGTGACATTTGCATGTAAACAGAATTTTGCTTTCTTAAGAATTCAGCTGCTCCTGCTGCTTCCTCTCCCGTTCACACAGAGCTGAAAGCTAGCCACCTCCAGGGAGGGGCACGGCACCGGTTTACCAGCACACACAGCGGTGTGCCATAACACTTTCCAACAGGAAGTGCAGGCAATACCTCTGCGGTTGAAACAGCAGGGGAGATTTAGGGAGGCAGAATGGAACCGCTGGAGTTGGGAACGGGCCAGCACACTGAGGTTAATGCCCTAACTCTTGGGAAAGGTACCAGGAAATCTTTAATGACCACAAGCCGTCGGAGCTTTAGCTTTATATTGGAGCTGAAATCTCGCCTCCCGCACGGCGTGTCCCTAGCACTATGCTGGGGGGGATTGGGGTCAGTGCTGATTTGTAGGGGAAAGGCCCACACTGCTCCCTGCAACACCACACCCCTGGCACCTCACAGGGATCAGTGCTGTCTATGGGGAGAGGGCCCCCTACCTACCCACCCACCCACACTGCTCCCTGGCACCTCACAGGGATCAGTGCTGTCTATGGGGAGAGTGCCCCCTACCTACCCACCCACCCACACTGCTCCCTGGCACCTCACTGGGATCAGTGCTCTGTGGGGAGAGCGCCCCCTACCGACCCACCCACACTGCTCCCTGGCACCTCAAGGGGGCCCCTACCGGCCCACCCACCCTGCTCGGCAGGACTCTGATTTTCCTTGGGGTCTCACATTTAATATTAAACAGGCCGGGCTGTTTAACTTAGCTTAGCTTGTGAACTCTGTCCATTTCAGAAGGGTAAGAGGGCGGACTTCCCTGAATCTGAAGGGTCTTGGCCCTCATCGTTACTGGTACAAGAGACCCGTCTGTCCAATGAAGGGCATTGCAGGATTCGAGCATCCATGGACACAGGTCCTCCCTTACCGAGCAGTGTCCGCATCGAAGGAAGACACGAGTGGGTTGAGGTGCCGGTAGCGGTTAATGAAGGAGTCCTTGTTGACCTCCCAGATCTCACGGTACACATCCCAGGTCTTCAGGTATGCCTGGAGGTGCATGGCGTTTGCTTGCATGCCACCACTGATCAGTGCCTGGATTTTCTTGATATCTTCATCACGCTCTGAGTGCGGAGGGAGGATAAACAGAACAGTGACCAGTTGTTTCGATGCCCAAACAGCCAGTCCTAGTCAATCAGAACCCCTTGCTTCTCTTCCATGCTGGTTTTGCAAAGCCTCACCAGTCCCCTGGGAAATATTGTCCCTATGTTAGAAGGGGAGGAAACTGAGGCACAGAAAGGGGAAATGACTTCTAGGGGGTTGGGTGTACACAGGCAGGAACTCGTTCCATGACAGATGTAGGCTATATTCAGGCCATGTCTGTCTAGACTCAACATGTGACTCGCAGTAGCTGCTAAGCCAGCTACCAAGTGCCACAGTGTTAGTGGCAAGGAAACTGAGCTAAGGGGGAACGACAGCTGAATACCAGGCTGGGGAATCGTCTCCTCCAGGGATAGGGTGGGAGAAAGGATCCAGCCAAGTTACCTCATCCGATTCATTGTGGTCTGAACACAGAGGGTATCACTACACTGGGTTTTCAATCCCACAGCGGTGAGACTCAGAGCCCGGGTCTACCCAGGAAGTGCCTGAACATGGGGCTGCAGGGAACAAGACGTGTGGATGCACAACTCGGCAAGGCAGCTGCAGACTCCTTTAGACTGAGCTGCAGGTCCCCACAGGGAGCGTGTGAGTGCAGGGGAGGTCTCCTTACCCACGAGAACCGAGATGGGATCGCGGAGCAATCTGCGTTTGGTCAGGATCTCCGGCAGGTGGCGAAAGACAGAAATGCTGGTGATGAGGTGGCTGCTGATGTCATTGACCATATTCGCGAGCTGGGCCAGAGTTGGGGAAAACTCCACCTGGAAACACAAAACAGCGGGTCCAGTAGAGAAAGGAACCCAACCCAGAAGAGAGGCAACAACTGCTCAGCGAACCCAAACCGATCCACGGGGTGAGCACTGGAAAATCTATTCCATTCCCACATCTGGACCTGAAAATCCCACCATTCCGATTTCCATCTTGCTACCCCCTTCCTCACCTCGCTCCCACACACAGCAGCTAGAGGTTACAGGCCAAATCCCCCAGTCCAGCAGCTCTGCTTGGGGCAAGACCAGGGCAAAGGTGGCTTAAAGCCACCTTTATGGGCCTCTCGTTCCTGGGGCTGATCTGCACTGGCTCATATTTCCAACACAAGACTCAACAAAGCCACAGTAGTGGTCAAAGGCACCATGGGCCCGTGCTGCCAGCCAGGAAGAGCTAGGACAGGCCACAGGGATGATCGGGCCATGCTCCCTTCTCCCCTGGCCACCCCCCATGCAGCAGAAGCCCTTCTGCAGCTGCTTGGTGCTGCTCTGGCACTAAGGTCAGCTTGCCCGGCTCTGAGGGTCTGTCTACACTGCAGTGGAGAGGTCTGACTGCAGCACGTGTAGACAGACCCGAGCTAGCTTTGATCGCTCCAGCTAGCTCGGGTAACAACAGCAGGGAAGCTATGACAGCGCAGGCAGCTGTCACCTGTGGATTTACCCAGGGTCCTGGGGGGGTGGGATTAGCCCAGGTAGCTGCCCGTTGAGGGAGAAAGAAAAGCAAGAAGGTAATCAGACAGCCGTGATTTTAAGGTCAAATATCTTGTCCTGGACAAGGCTTGAAGTGAATAATTTATCCTGGCACGACTGAGCAGCTGGGAATCCCAGCCTCCCAGCATTCATTTCTGACCCTGATGGCATGCGTAATATTAGCTCTGAACTCTCTCCCCGGCCCTGGGTCGAGCTGTGCTTTGGCGGGGACACGAATTCAGGACTGACCACAGCAAGCCCCAGACCTAGAACCAGTTTCAATTCCTGCCTTAACCCCTCCCCGACATGCTGCTAATTCCTGGCTGGGACCTTGGGGCAGGGCTCAGCTGGGTGTCTGAGGGCTGCAGTGGACTGGAGGCTGTAGTGGAAGGGCTCACCTGTGCAGATGGCGCCGGGTAGTTGTCCTGCAGGATCACCTTGACCCTGAACAGGGGGTTAGGCGTAGTCTTGCCATCTCCATTGATGGCCTTGGAAAGTTCCAGTAGGGACCATTTGACATTGAGCCTGAAGGCCTCTTCCATCATTCTGTTCATCTTGATGGTGTAGGCCATCCAGTACTGCTGCACCTGAGGGGAGAGACAAGCCAGCTGAGAAAGGCAGCGTAGACCAGGAGGAGCCACCAGAGTGAGGGGCAGCCAGGGTAAAAGACAGTGAATGCTGCAGAACTGTGCTCCTGGCTCTGGCCACTGGCCCTTCTGGCTGCAAAGGTGACCTTCGCTACGTGACCCAAGTAGCTCCTCGGTCTGTCCAGATTTAACTATTTCACTGCCACTCATTTGGGTAGAAGCCACCAGGGAATGTCCTACTCTGTTGTTGGAAGTAGTGCCAGATGCTGGGGCACTGGGCCAGGGTAAAATAGAGCAGCTAGATGCTGGCATGATTTGCTGGGGGCAACTCAACCTCCTCCTCCCTAATCTAATGTCACTTCATGCCATGCCCAGAGGGGCCGTATGTCCACAACTTGCTGCAGAAAGAAACTGAGGGCCACAGAATTTAAGCCCTAATTGCCTGCTGTGTATCACAGACCATTACATTTCACCCACTGCCCTTATACCGAGTTAGATTAAAGTACCTCAGTCTTCGTAAGACTAAACTGTTGGGCCCTACAGGGAGAAAACGGGCAAGACCGACGAGCCAGCCATGTCCAAAGCCCCTGCGACGACCAGGAACTGACTAGGTGAGGCATGCCCAGATGATCTCAGCAGGCAATCCATGCCCCATCCTGCCGAGGATGCTAAAAATGCCAAGGTCCTTGCCAATCTGACCTGGTGGGGGGAAATTCCTTCCTGACCCCAAATCTGGTGATTGGTGGGGCACTGAGCAGTGAGTTAAACCCACCAGCCAGGCAACTAGAGAGAGGATTCTCTGGACCACTAGAAAGCATTGGCCCTGTGTCCCATCTCTGGCTGCGGCCGAGCTCTGACGCTTCAAAGGCAGAAAAAGAACCCAGAATACCTCTGTGACCTGGGCCCTGACCCTTCAGTGCTGCTGGGGAGGCGGTGGTGCGGGAGGGAGGCAAGTGAATGGAGTCAGGTAGATAGGTGGGTGGGCAGGGACAGCTGTTGGAGAAGAGGGAGAAGTTGCAGATGGCAGAAGAAGGTCTCTGAGAACACAGGTCCTTACACACAGATCTCCTGACAGAATCAAAACCAAGCACTGCATGCTGGGACCTGCGCCAGGAGGCAGACAGAGCATGGCCTGCTGGGAGCTGCCTGGCCCGGGCCTGGCCTTACCTCGGCGCTATCGTGTTTGAAGACTTCATAGGTTTGCCGCATGATGCTGGTGACCTCCTCGTGGATATCCATCAGCTTCTGCTGCACCCAGGCACGGTGCTCCTTCTGGTCCTCCTCAAACTCCAAGTCGTTGTAGACCCGCTTGCTGGTGATCCGCACCAGCAGTGCCTCGCTGATCTGCTGGGCACTGCGAGCGATGGCCAGGGTGGCTGCCTTGTATTCGTTCACAATGGTCTGCACCTGAGGGCCAGTGGCCGCAAGGCAGGCTCAGGGCAGGGAGCACTCTGATCAGGGACCTTAGGGCCCCACGGTTTGACTGAGGTGAAACTGACCAGCTACGGCTCCACCTGGGTGAGGCAGGCATGAGGCTGAGGGGTGGGAGGCTCTCCCTTTGCTCCCCACCTGGATCCTGGGGGCAGAGAGGGTTCCCTGTCTCTACTTCTTCCTCACTCCCTAACGGGGGGTTGTGACGAAGTGGGACTGTTCTTAATGTTTCCTCCGAATATTGTGGGTGTGCCTCAGTTTCCCCTAGGCAGTTCTTAAGTATCTAGGGGGTGGGGTAAGGGTGTATAATCACTGCAGAGCCCTAGAGGGCATGTGTGTGCAGGAGTCTGGACACAGAGAATGGCCGACACCCTGTTTCCTGGCAACTGATGGCCTGGGCCCTTCCCCCCTACAAGGTGAGAGCTAAAGGGTTGGAGAACAAAGAAATCAGGTGACCTCCTGGCCCGGGAAAGGGACAAAGCCCAGAGGAGGAGGGGCTGGAGAGAGTTTCAATTTGGGGCTGGCTGGGACATGGAGTGAAGGGCAGACGTGGTTGTCTGGCTCACTGCCCCCAAAATGGACCCAGCTGAGGGGTCCTGTTCTCTGCACCTGCAAGCTCTGTTTTAGACCATGTTCCTGTCATCTAATAAACCTCTGTTTTACTGGCTGCCTGAGAGTCACGTCTGACTGCGGAGTTGGGGGGCAGGACCCTCTGGCTTCCCCAGGAGCCCGCCTGGGCGGACTCGCTGTGGGAAGCGCACGGAGGGGCAGAGGATGCTGAATGCTCCGAGGTCAGATCCAGGAAGGTGGAAGCAGTGTGAGCTGTGTGTCCCGAAGACAGGCTGCTCACAGAAAGGCGACTGCCCCACAGTCCTGACTGGCTTCATGGGGAGCAGGTCCAGAGCATCGCCCAGGGACTCCGTGACAGGGGTGTTGTCTGCCAGGCTGGGTTCTCTGCTCCCTACCTCCAGAGATGCGTATTAAGCAGAGAACACCCATGTTCGGAGTTTCTCCCACTACACCTAAGCCTAGGCAGACTGAGCAGAGTATAGATCAATGGGATGCCAGCAGCTGGAGACCCCTTAACCATCTGCTAATTGAGATCTCTGTGGAGGAAGGACGGAGCCTTGGGGCCGGCTAGTCGGGCGTGGGGGCCACGGAGGTCAGAGGAAAGCTCACCTTGCTGGCGTGCAGTCGGCACTCACTGATGAAGGCAGCACTGGCCCCTTTCAGCGACCAGTGCAGCTTCTTCAAGCCGGGCTGGATCTTCCTGTCCAGGTATCGGATCCGCTCCTTGAACAAGGCCCTCTCCTCTGGGGACAGCATAGCAATGATCCTAAGGGGGCACGGAGGGCGAGACGAGTAAGGCTTCCAGCCCCATCAGCAATTCAGATCTATGTAGTGCATTCCTCCCACCAACCCACAGAACGGGCCTGTCTCCATACAGGTCAACAGTGAGTCCCCAAAAAGGCTACGAGGCTGGGAAAACAGGTCGACAAAGCAAGGCGCAGAGGCGTGGCCATGTTCGGTCTGTAAAAGGGATGGCTGTGGCACATGCTGGTGCGATCAGTCTGGCTCCATGGATCGGGCCCTTGATAGGTACGTGCAGCAGCGTGTCCTCAAGGACCGACCACTGGACTTGGATTCAGGAGACCTGGGTTATATTTCCAGCTCTACTGCTGGGTGACCTTGGGCAAGTCACTTCCCCTCCCCGGGCCTCTGTTTCCCCATCTGTAAAATGGGACCGACCTCCTTTGTAAAGCACTTTGAGAGGTACTGATGAAAAGAGCTAGGGATTAATATTATCACAGATCAGCTGAAAGGATGCTCCAAAGGAGGCCGCCACTCTCCTCAGTCACTAGGGACAGGCCAAGAAGTTACAAGCTCAAAGATGCAGCTGGCACGGTCTGGGAGGTGCTTGGAAAGACAGATTGGGCCAGGCTGAGACCAGACCCCAGTCTGACCAGGATGGTTTTGGAGGGGTGGAATTCTGCCCCTGTCCCAGCCCGGGAAGATGCGGATCACCCAGTTAAATCTGTTCCAACCCAGCTGAGTCCTGAGTGCCATAAGCCAGCATGACACAAACACTCTCCCTCTTCGGTCATGTTAAAAATACACTTGCCAAAACGAACCTGTTTCAAGCAACACTTTCTCTGCAGAAAAACACCCCCACGTCACACTTTTAAAAACACCGGAGCAAAGCAAAGAGAAACCCTCCCCCACCCCCACCAGTTTAGTCATGAGACAGCTCACTCGTTCCCTAGCATTTCTTCAACTGATGGTGGTACCAGACCGGTAGTAGTGAAGACTGACTCACTGTGCGTCCCCCACGCAACCTCCCCCCCAAACACACACACTCCCCCAACCGATGGGCCTCGGCTCTTCTCTGGAGGGACCTGCTCTCGCAGGGAGAGGGAGTTCCGGCTGCCAACACGGGGGCCAATCAGCGTCAATTATCCGACTGGGTTTTGTGATGGGGACATCTGTTCTGCTAAGAACTGGATTCAGATCCCATCCCCCTACAATTCATTTACACGGGAACCCCCAAATGGGCCACACATGGAAATGACTTTCAGTCACTGCTGAAATATAGAGACTAGAGGGTTATACACTTGACTGCTTGAGTGGGCCGAGCTATGCACCTAGCTGAGCCCTGGTCCCCACTGTGGCTGGGCTCTTTGAACAGATATTAGAGGAAAACAGGCTTCTCTGGTTTTCCAGTTCTCACCAAAACCAGCGAAATTCTGAACAGAGTTGGGGGCTGGCTGGAGCTGTGGGGATGAGAAGGCTGGCCAGCACGGAGGGGCGAGGGGCCCGGCTGAGGAAGGGTTGCCGGAGTGGGGTGAACAGCCCACTAACCCTCACCCTGAGGTCCCTGCCTCATTCCTGTTTCCAGACTGACTCTGCTCCCCTCCCCTGGCCTCTGTGAGGTCACCGCCTCACCCTTGTATCCTGAGTAACCAAATGGGGATTTGAGTGAAATCTGATTTTCCCCCAAATCAATGGGGTCCTGCTCACCTATGCCTAGAACAACAGGTAGGTGACAAGAAAAGGAGTACTTGTGGCACCTTAGAGACTAACCAGTTTATTTGAGCATGAGCTTTCGTGATGAAGTGAGCTGTAGCTCACGAAAGCTCATGCTCAAATAAACTGGTTAGTCTCTAAGGTGCCACAAGTACTCCTTTTCTTTTTACGAATACAGACTAACACGGCTGTTACTCTGAAAGGTAGGTGACAGGCTCTGTGTCCCACTCCCAATCGTCTGCGGATACATACACGATGCCATACAGAGCTTAGGCCCTGTCTAGGAAAGCTGAGAAGGATCCGACCTGGAGCCTGCTAAGAACCAGCAATGGAGGGGCAGGGATGGCAAACCTGTTATAGTCCCGGGCAACCAGGAGCAGATTCTCACGGAGGTTTCGCAGATCCTCCTTCCTGTCGTAAACTTCCACCACGTAGTGGGGTATCTCAAAGAGCAGCCTCTCCCAGTAATGGATTTCCACAAATAATTTCAGCAAGTCCCTGCAAAAGGAAGCACAGGAAAGCCAGCTGTTGTGAAAGGCCTGTCTCACCCAGCACCAGCCTGCAGCAGCCGCGGAGGCTGCCCTGCGCAGAAGAGAGTGGCAGGCCGGTCCCGCTTACTTGTCAAAATTAATGTCCAGCATGCCACTCTTCTCAGTGCTGAGGATCAGGAGGGGGGTGTCCAGGCGTTTCAGGCTGTCTTTGTCCAGGGTCTGCGTCCACTCCTGGAAGGTCTTCCTCTCAATCTCGTCCATGGCCTGGACAAGCAGCTGATAGGCCTGAAAGCTCTCTTCCCCAGTCCCAATGTGGGGCATGAAGTGGGCATTGGAAAGACACTGCAAGGCAGAAGGAGAACTCCAGCCAGTGTTTTTACTTGCACTGGGGAGGAACTGGGGGGAGCACATTTTGCATAGGAGGGACAGAGGACATTAGCTAGGAAGAGGGTTAATGGGGGCAGATACTGCACCGCAATCCTGACTAGCAGCCTTACTCCTCCCCACTGCTATTCCAGTCCTGAAATCCACTCAGCTCCGCTGATGTCCCTCATTCCTGACACTCACTGCCCCCACCCCCCTGCTATTGCAACTCTGGACAACACACACAGACACAAACACCTACCTCTGCTGATGCCCCTCAGTCCCCACTCACAGCCCCTTGCTGTCCCAGCCCTGCACTCCCCAAACACGGCTGGGTCATTAGCTGACTGCTTGGTGAAACAAGTGAAATCCGAAGATAAAATTCTCACTGGACATTCAGCTCTTTCAGACCAGCGCGATAAAGAAACCAACGCGCGCACGAACAACCTTAGGGCAACCAAAAGCAATTGACGGGTGAGCGGCAGGGCTGAGTCAGAGCTGCACTGGAGGTGCCCTCTTTCAGAGGAGATGCAAAATGAGAGTTGTGACCCTGGAGTTCTCCCTACTCAAGCTCCCCGCCCACCCCCTCTCGCCCTGCTTGTTCCCCTCTTCCTCACTGGACTCTCAAGGGGTAACAGAAGAAACTGAGGAAGGTGGAGGCTGCATGACCCCTATATAACTACAGCCCCAACTGGGATGCCCCAAGAAAGTGTTCTTGAGGCCCCAGCCGTCTCTACTCGCTAGGGAGTTCCAACGCTGTGCAGAGCCCAGCACAGAAGCGGGAATATGTAGAGGGCACTGGATAGAAAAGTGATGTCCTGGCCAAATACCATCCTGGGTGACTCCTCCTGTAATTTCAGCCGGCCAAGGGCTTCTCCTTTGCGTCCTGTTTTAAACTGCTGAGCAGCAATACTGTTGAACAGCGGTTGTGTCCCACGCCAGGGGCAGCTGCATGTCAATGCTGGGTTAGCTACCCCTGTGCAACACTGGTGTGTGGCTGGCAAACTCCTGCAATGCTCCACCCCAAGGGAAACTGCCTTTCCATGGTGTGTTAAGCGATCATTGCAAGTCTATAGCTTGTAAAGTGCTTTGAGATCCTTCAAGATGAGAAATAGGAGCAGGAGGTATTTCTACAATCAGTTCCTGCGTACCCACAAGAGCGATATGCTGGGGCTGGCGCAGCCCATGATTGTATGACTAACCCATAATGCAGGGAAGAGAAACATGAGCCATGAGGTGTTTGCCAGACAGAAGAGAGGTGAGCCCCAGAATGCCGAGCCCTGGGCTGGGCAGGTAGGAAAGGCAGAGGTGATTTTCAGACCTAGATTTGGCAGTTGCAAGCCTGCACATACTGGAAGTTTTGTGATTGATGCTGGAAATGCTGTTTTGTTGTTACACAACGTAGAATTAAACCTGTCAAAGGAACTCACTGACAGAGAATGTTATTGAGGCAAAGAGTCAAAAACAGATGAGGTAGTTAGAGGAACAAAAACAACATCTGCCACGACAATTGCTTGGGCAGAAATTCCAAGTCTTCAAGATACCGGGAGGAAGGGGGTCCCCGACTGAGCGTCAGGATGGCTTCAAACATACACGTGTCTGCGCGCACACACGCACTCCCCCAAGCAACACAGGATAGTGCTGGCCTGAAAGGGGGTGGCATGTTACTCCTGGAAGCAGTAGGTGTTGGCCCCTGTCGGAGGCAGGGATATCCGACGAGATGAACCATTTGTCTGGGTCGGTGCTGTGTGAAGGCAGGGATAGCACACTACACGGACCAGTGATCTGACCCGATGCATCAGGAAGGCAGGGCTACTGGGCGAGATGGGTGCATTGGTCTAACTAGTGCCCAGGAGTCGGCTGGGTTGTCAGTCCTGCCCTCTCTCTCTGACAGGCAGACTTTGGGGTGAGGGAGCTTTCTTATGTCTCTCCAAGAGCCACCTCTGCAGTGCTAACAGGCCCCCAAGGAGAGCTCTGTCCCATTCGACAGAGATAGAAAGGGCCCCTGACACGGCGGCATGAGATAGGGAGAGATGGACGCTGGAACGGGGTCTTGCCATGGATGTGGGATACTCACCTTTAGGGGTCTGTCGATGCGCCGGCGCAGAGCCCGCAGCCAGTGCGCCAGGCCCGCATAATGGCACATGTGTGCCGGCAGGAATGGCAGCTTCTTGCTCAGCTCTTTGTTGACCAGGGCGAGCTCTCTGTTGAACAGCATGTAGACATCCACGGCTTTCTTGTCAAAGGTGCGCTTGATGGCCTAGGGGAGGAAAGAGGCCAGCTGAGCCCATGCAATGCAGCAGCTGCACCAGCAAGCCACTGCCCATCCAGGGGCTGGTCTCCCCACTTCATCTGGGGGATGCACTCGTTGACGTAACCTGGGGGCTGTCAACACCCCCGTACTGCCCAGCTAACCAGTCTGGGAGCAGCCCTCCCACAGCTCACAACAAGCCAGTCTAGGAGCGTGTACCCCCTGACTGCCATGTCTGAGAACTGCCCCCACTCAGAACCACTTGGTCCAGAGGCTGTTCCCCACTGACACCCCAATCTTGGAGCTGCCCCTTGCTCCCCCATTCCAGGAGCTTCCAAACTTCCCAGCTATCCAGTCAATAGCTGGCTAGGAGTTTGGCATGTGTCTGGAAAGGTTAATGGTCTTCGGGACACGCTGCTCTGACAGGGTCCTGCCCCGCTGCCCTGGCACCAGCCCCGTACCTCTCGTGTGGACAGGTGATGGAAGATGTCCTGGATCTCCACGCCACGCTCCACATCCCTTACAGTCTCGAAGGCTGAGGTGATCAGGTTTTGGGTCATCACCTCCAGGTCTTTGACACCAGAGCGGAAACTGTGTCACAGGGCGGTGGGGGTTTGCAGCGAGAAGGGAAGAGGTGTTGTAGGACAGCAAACAGAGGCACAAACTCGCCACCACCTTGCTGGGACAACACTACTGGCTAGGAGCAGGGAGCCCCAATTGGCCAGGACTTAGTGACAGCTCTTGTATCCCCCACACACACCCCTCAACAGGCCATGTCTCCACATTTCCAACCATGCCTACCACTCACACAATCTCCCCTCTTCCTGGAAGCTGACAGCAGGGAACAAGAGGGACAGTCACCCCCTGCAACATACCACCCCCACCCAGGAGTTGACTCTCTCCACTCTCATTCACCATCCCTTGCTCTGCGACATCAGATCCATCTGTAACCTCCTGCCCTCTCTACCTGACAATACGGAGGGAGTGCCTCTGTGACACAGAGCTGATTGCACAGCCCCTTTCTTCCACTGCTGGCCCCGGGGGTAGGAAACGGGGCCAATCCATCACTGCCAGCTCAGGTCCCTGCCAATGCTCATAGTCCAGGCCTGACCCATGCAGCTGGCACCATCCTTAGCAGTCTCAGCAGAGGAAGGGAGCACACTGGGCTGACACCCATGCCCAGCTGTCAGCGGGGGAAGACTCTGCCACCAGGCCCTGTGAACAGAGGGCCCTTCTCACCGGTTAAAATCCTCATGCCAGAATGTGTTCTTCACGTCCAGGATCCCACCCTTCATGTTCCGCAGGGTGTGCAGGTGCTTCTGAAAGGTCTCCTCTATCTCCAGCAGGTTCCGGGTCATCTGGGGACCCCGGTGCCCAAAGAAACAGGGCAGTGGGGTCTGCTTCCCATCCTCCCAGCGAGCAAAGTGCTGCTGGCAGTCGCAAACCTATTGGCCAGTGCACCGCAGCGTTATTGGGTTTGTCTTCCCATTGCTCTGCGTGAATCCCACCCTCACCCCCATTGACCGGCTGCCTCAGCGGACACATTTCTAGGCTGTGGGAGCACTTATTGGCCACTGGGAGATGTAGTTCAACCCCGCCCCATCTTGGCAGGGCAGCCACCCACCCTGAGGTTGTTATTGTTATCTGTATAATGAGCCCCCAGGGCTGTCACCCGTCTGTGTGTTGAGTCAGTGAGGAGGGATGCAAACACCTACAAGCATGCTTGGGGGCTCTTTCTGGTCAGAATATCGCCAGGTTCAGTCATCACTGGGTTTTGCTATCTGTTACCGCCCAATTTTTAAGGTCCCAGCTATTCTGACTTTACGAATTACACCCACACAAAGCAAGGCATGTATCTACGCCATGCCAAGAGTCCATGGTATCAGAGGTAACTCAACCAAACATCTGTCAGGGAAGGTCTAGTTATTACGTACTCCCGCCTTGAGTGCAGGGGACCGGACTAGAGGACCTCTCCAGGTCCCTTCCAGTCCTATGATTCTATGATTCAACCACCATCCTTACTTTACAGCTGATTTGCATGCAACAATTTAACTGGCTGTATGAGACACATGGTGGATTACTTGGCCCAACTGCCACACCCATGTGACAGCACGGGCTTTTAGCTACCCATTTACTGGTCCTGTCCTAGCACCTAGGAGCCCCGGGCACGTCCTAGGACCCCATTGTGCTTAGGTGCTGTGCAGCCACAGAACAAAAAAAGACAGTCCCTGTCCCAAAGATCTTACAGTGTAAAGTCACAGGCCTGGTCTTCACTAGGAAATTAGGTCAATAGGTCACTCAGAGGTGTGAAAAACCACACCTCTGAGCACCAGAATTAAACCGACCTAAGCCCAGTGTAGACAGAATTCTCCCTTCCACCTAGCTACCAGCTCTCCGTGAGGAGGAGTGCCTGCACCCACTGGAGAACCCCTCCCATCAGCGTAGGTAGCACTTCTGCAGAGTTTGACGTGTAGACAAGCGCACAGCTGACCTGGGGCTGCCTGCACCCCAGCAGCCTGGGTCTGCAGAACAGTGCCGGAGCCCTGACTGCACGCAGGGCAGCATGGCATGATGTGACGACGTTGCATGCGTTGCGGGGAAGGAGCATCTGCCAGTTCTCCACACATCGCCGCCAGAATGGGGCACTGTAACGAAATCTACCTACACCAGCAGGGACGATCAGACACTCTGAAAACTCCAGCTGATGCAGAAGGCTGCGTTCCCACCACCACCCAGGGCTGTCTACCTCCTTGGTGGGGCTCCCCACTGTCACACAGGGCTGTGTACCGCCCACGCAGCTCCCCACAGCACATTGGGCTGAAAGCTATTGTGCTTTCGGTGTGGGGAGTGTTTGATGCCAGGCACTGAGCTGTTAACGATCACTACGCAGCATCTGCTACTTGTCTCAGGCACGGTACAAAACGCTGAGCGCCAAACTGCTCTGTCATGGAAACAGCTGGATTTGTCCTGGTGCACCTGAGACCAGCCGTTGGCTCGAAGTAAATGGACACCAATAATTGTGAGGCTGAGATGCAGCCTCCTCTCACAACGATGCCAGGGTGCCAATGCTGCAGTGAGAGTATCATCCCGCAGGGCAATGCCAGGCCATGCCCTAGTCCTGTCACTGCGAAGGGGGAATCACGTGCCACTTCCACGTACCTCCAGGAGGTCTTTGCAGCGCTGAACAAAGGCATCCACTTGGGCAAAGATGCTAGTCTGGTCCAGGACCCAGCCTTTCCCGGAGAGCCTGTTAGAAGTGTGGAAGGAGAAAATGTTTGTCGTGCCCAACGGCCGCCTCAGAGGCAGGCACCGAGATGGGGAGTAGACTCTCCTAGGTGGGCATGTTAGCTCCGTTGCTTCGCAGAGTCAGCCGCATGTTTATCGTCCAGGCCTTGCAGAAAAGGCAGAGCACCGCTCTGGGGACAGAAGGCAGTGCCCTGCTGGCACAAGGGATAGGAATGTCACCCAGAATTTCCTTGCTCACAGACCTCAGGTTCTGGGGTCTCGGACATGAATCCCAGGACAGGATTTCACAAATGCACGTTATCTGAATTGAGGATCATCCCCCAAAGGGCACATCAAGCCTGCAGACCCTTTCTCTGCTCCCCCTCCCAAGAGAGCCCCAGGAAAGACTGGAAGAGCTCACAGCCTTTGAGATGCCCCAGAATCTCTTCCCACTGACAGGGAGACAGGGCTGTAGGAAGACACGGGGGGGATTATCCTATCCAGGAGCTCTGGGGAGATCACAGACCCTGAGAGCAAAGCTCAAGTACATAATCCCCACTCAGCTGTATTTGCCTGGCTAGCCCGTTAATGTCTTTGTCTTATAAAATATTGATCCAGCTCTACAAATCTGAATCTGAAGCAGACAAGTAACACTTAGACTTAATTGTCAAGGACCAGGCACCCACTTAAACCTGACATCCCTAATCATAATGATAGATTATGGTTTTTACAGCTCAGGAGAATCAGGGAAGGGAATCAGGTTCGAGCCAGGCAGAAGGGACTGGCTGGTTTAGGGGACTGGGACACAGGGCCTTTCCCATCCGGCTCACTGGTTCCACTCATTCCCATCTCCCAGCCACCGAGCATGTTCCAGTTTGTCCCTAGTGGGCTGGATGTCTCTGGCCCACCGTTTGGCAGTCTGGGCAAAGGTACCAAGAACTGAACAGGGCACACAGACCGAACTCCTTCCTCCTCCCCAGAGGGGTCTGACAGCAGGGCTGAAGCAGGGAGGGGGAAGACCATCCTGCCAATACCCAGGTGGTCCCCATTTTGGGGCTATACAGAGGAGTAGCTAATCTGGGCTCTTTCACCAGCTGCTGCATTCCCTTTACATCCTCCCGCTGGTTCTGCAGGGCACAGACGCTGAGCTGCCCCACTGCCCACCTGTTGTGCATCTGAGCTGCATACAGGTAACAATCCTTCCATGCGTTCATACACGAGATACAGTCGTGGAGAGACTGTCTGCTGGATACCACGTAACCCTCAAAAATCCGGTCCAGGGAAATGTCTTGGCAACACATCTGGATAATTTTACTGCTCATCTAAGGAGAAAAGACTCAAGGGTCAGCACAGCTCTGCCTTGGCCTCTTAAAGTAAACAAAGACTGTTCCTGGGCAACAATTCTTAGCAATAGAGTCTAGCTCTCCATGAAGTTCAATGGCAACACACACCAGAGTGATAGGAAGAAATTATTTTGGGCAGAGGATAATTAACCTGAGGAACTTGCTGCCACCAGACATAACTGAGGCAGAGAGCTTGGTAAAGTTCAAGGCCAGAATAGTCCCTCAGTGGGCTTTATCGCTTCCCAGCTCTAACCAAGTAGACCCCACTCTCCTCCCAGAGCTGGAAATAGAACCCAGGAGTCCTGACTCCCAGTCCACTGATCTAACCACTAAACCCAACTCCCCTCCCAGAGCCGGGGAGAGAACCCAGGAGTCCTGGCTCCCCTCCCCGCTCTAACCACTAGACTCCACTCCCCTGCCACAGCCAGAGATAGAACCCAGGAGTCCTGGCTCCCAGCCCCCCCTTGCTCTAACCCACTAGCCCCCCACCTTTCGGAAGAGGGCTGTGATTCTCTCTCTGGTATTGTAGTATGGGGAGTTGACCCATATGATGCGGACCAGGCTGATGAGGTGGGGAAGCTTGTCAGGGATGTCTTTGGGCCGCAGTGTGGACAGCTCCTGGAACGGCTCTTTCAGGATGGAAAGGAATCGGAGGTTCGATTGCGCTTGCTCAGACCCGTCCTGCAGAGCAATCACCAGGGGGAGAGAAGAAACTCAGACCCCAAAGTGAAAATCCAAGGGCTCATCTCCTCCGGGTTTCTAGCAGGCAGTCTAATCCTGAGGAACAAGGTGACTCAGAGTCTATTAGGCTCCCTGTGAAAGCAGGACGCTTGGCCTGCAGGGCTCCAAGGCCCAGGTTAGACTCTTAAGGCCTTTTCGGTTCCTGCACCAAAGTAACACTGCATTCCCTCACCGCGAATGCTCGAGGGGCATCGGCAGAGCCCCAGACTGGAACAGTAGCAGTGCATGTACAGATTGGGGTTACTGTAGGGATCCCCTCCCTTTCATGAGCCCTGGAAGCCAACATTCGGCACAAGTTTTTACAACAGGGTGGCCAAAGGGGGACCCACTTCTCCCAGGGCTCCCTGCTCAGCCTTGCCCTGTCTCCACCCCTACCTGTATCTGTCTGGCAAGCCTTTGGAAGGGTGCCACATAGGAGGACTTGGAGAGCACCAGGATGGACTCGATGTGCGTCACTCCCTGCCTGCAGAGCTGTTTGCTGATCTCGGACAGGTCGGTGCAGCGGTTCCTCCAGAACTCGATCTCCTCCAGCGGCCCCGTGCTCTCCCGGCTCTCCCCCGCCTCCTGCGCTCTCAGCACCTCCTTGATCTGCCGAGTCCAGTGGATCATGGAAGCTGGAACAAAAAGTCAGACAAGGCCCAAGGAGTTAGGGGTTTAGACATCGCTGATTTTAATGGGTGCCAAATAGCTTACAGGCTCTGGGCTTTGGTGTCCAGTCCTGCCTGACAGGGTGTGAGAAGCAGTCAAGGTTACTGGTTGAGGATTTTCCTCTGCACCGGCATGATAGGTACATTCCACTGCAGAGCATGTGGTGCCGAATAACGGCCCCCGGTGGAACGTGGTTAGAGCAAAGGAACGGGGAGTCTGGACTCCGGGGTTCTGTTTGCAGCTCTGGGAGGGGAACGCAACCCGGTGATTAGAAACAGGGACTAAAATTCAGGACTCCTGCGTTCTAATCCACGTTAGCTCTCTGGCCTTCTGTTTCCCTCTCTGCGAATTGCAGGCAATGATATTTCCCTAATTCAGAGGCAGGTTGTGACGCTAAATTTTTCATTAGTGTCAAGAATGTGGATCCAATGTGATTCATAAATGCTCAGGGAGCAAAGCTGGGGGGGAGTGATATTCTAGTATCACTGTTGTGATCAAAACCAGACTGTAAAACAGACAGAAACTGCCTTAACCAGCTCCTCTACACCCCAGGTGCAGCTGCGGAAAGCTGAGCAGAGTGGTTTGAATTCCTGTGGCCCATGTTGGTCCCAAAGTTCCCCTCTGTAAGGTGCTGCTCTGTTGGCTTCCCGAATGACTTGCCATCCCTGCTCTTTAAGAGGAGACTTTGGCTGCTGTTTCCAGCCCACAAAAGCTTATGCCCAAATAAATTTGTTAGTCTCTAGGTGCCACAAGTCCTCCTCATTCTTTTTGCTGATACAGACTAACAGGGCTACCCCTCTGAAACCTTTAACAATGTTGTTACCTGTGTCTGTTAGTTCCTGAGTACATCACATCAAAGAGTGTTCTGGGATATCGCAAAGATGGGGGGACCTACATGGGTGAACCCCAGAGGAGATTCTCTGCACCCCAGGCAGCGATCCGAAAGTTGCCAGATGCATTAGTGCACTGAACTAGGAAGTAACCCAAGTAACTGACCGGATGGCAGCAGAAGGAAAAAGTTTATCTGAACTCAATTAACTAAGCTTGTGGCTTCCCCCCTGCTCCACAGAATGGAAGATGCTAATAGTCACAGTGCACCAATCTAAGAGTTAGGAGCACAGCATGAGAGCAGCAATCTCGGCACCAAATTATAGGTGTAAGATGATCACGCAGCCCAGCCATTAGAATAGCTAAGGACTTGATAACAGCTGAGAAGTAGCCTTAATGGAGACTACCCCCAAGGTGTCCGATTGGATGTTTCACCCAGACACATATTGTCATGCATAATAGCTGGTCCTGCTAGGATTTTAGTGGGGACAGTGCTGGGTTTTGTGGAACACACAGCCTGTTCATTATGGGCCATTCATGTCCACTCCTGAGCAATGGGAGGTTGTTCATGGTTCAAAAGAAACCTGGGAAGGGGACACTTTTCAGGGACATATTTAACTTTTGTAAAAGGAAAAAAGGTTCTGTAAAACCTCAGATTAAACGTTTTCTTGATTTTTATAACATTAGCACTGAGATGGAATCAATGAGAAATCAGCCCCCTCTACCCGAACTCAATTCTTTTGACTAAAAGAAAGATGCAAGGTATCTTGGGACGCACATATCTGCAAATGGGGCCCACCTTGATCAGACAAGAAGTCCTGTTCACTTCCCTGGCACCACTTGCATTAGGAACAATAGCAGAATTTAGCCACGGACGAGCCAAGTCCTAGCATAGTTTTCGCTTTATTACTTATAATCGAGAACTATTGCATAAATAATTCAATCTACAGCTTTTTCATAGAATATCAGGGTTGGAAGGGACCCCAGAAGGTCATCTAGTCCAACCCCCTGCTCGAAGCAGGACCAATTCCCAGTTAAATCATCCCAGCCAGGGCTTTGTCAAGCCTGACCTTAAAAACCTCTAAGGAAGGAGATTCTACCACCTCCCTAGGTAACGCATTCCAGTGTTTCACCACCCTCTTAGTGAAAAAGTTTTTCCTAATATCCAATCTAAACCTCCCCCACTGCAACTTGAGACCATTACTCATCCTGAGTGATCCATTCCATTGAATTTGCGATCCACTTCCTGGACACTACAGTGCTAATAAACAATGGTCACATAAACACCACCCTATACTGGAAACCTACTGACCGCTATTCCTACCTACATGCCTCCAGCTTTCACCCTGACCACACCACATGATCCATCGTCTACAGCCAAGCTCTGCGATACAACCGCATTTGCTCCAACCCCTCAGACAGAGACAAACACCTACAAGATCTCTATCAAGCATTCTTACAACTACAATACCCACCTGCTGAAGTGAAGAAACAGATTGATAGAGCCAGAAGAGTTCCCAGAAGTCACCTACTACAGGACAGGCCTGACAAAGAAAATAACAGAACGCCACTAGCCGTCACCTTCAGCCCCCAACTAAAACCCCTCCAACGCATTATTAAGGATCTACAGCCTATCCTGAAGGATGACCCAACACTCTCACAAATCTTGGGAGACAGGCCAGTCCTTGCCTACAGACAGCCCCCCAACCTGAAGCAAATACTCACCAACAACCACATACCACACAACAGAACCACTAACCCAGGAACTTATCCTTGCAACAAAGCCCGTTGCCAACTGTGCCCACATACCTATTCAGGGGACACCATCACAGGGCCTAATAACATCAGCCACACTATCAGAGGCTCATTCACCTGCACATCCACCAATGTGATATATGCCATCATGTGCCAGCAATGCCCCCCTGCCATGTACATTGGTCAAACTGGACAATCTCTACGTAAAAGAATAAATGGACACAAATCAGATGTCAAGAATTATAACATTCATAAACCAGTCGGAGAACACTTCAATCTCTCTGGTCACGCAATCACAGACATGAAGGTTGCTATCTTACGACAAAAAAACTTCAAATCCAGACTCCAGCGAGAAACTGCTGAATTGGAATTCATTTGCAAATTGGATACTATTAATTTAGGCTTAAATAGAGACTGGGAGTGGCTAAGTCATTATGCAAGGTAGCCTATTTCCCCTTGTTTTTTCCTACGCCCCCCCCCCCCCCCCCCGACATTCTGGTTAAACTTGGATTTATGCTGGAAATGGCCCACCTTGATTGTCATGCACATTGTGGGGAGAGTGGTCAGTTTGGATGAGCTATTGCCAGCAGGAGAGTGAGTCTGTGTGTGTGTTGGGGGGGGGGGGGGCGGTGAGAAAACCTGGATTTGTGCTGGAAATGGCCCACCTTGATTATCATGCACATTGTAGGGAGAGTGGTCACTTTGGATGAGCTATTACCAGCAGGAGAGTGAGTTTGTGTGTGTATGGGGGTGGGGTGGTGAGAAAACCTGGATTTGTGCTGGAAATGGCCCACCTTGATTATCATGCACATTGTAGGGAGAGTGGTCACTTTGGATAAGCTATTACCAGCAGGAGAGTGAGTTTGTGTGTGTGTGTGTTTTGGGAAAGGGGGGGGGGGGTGAGAAAACCTGTATTTGTACTGGAAATGGCCCACCTTGATTTTCATGCACGTTGTAAGGAGAGTGGTCACTTTGGATAGGCTATTACCAGCAGGAGAGTGAGTTTGTGTGTGTGGTTTTTGGAGGGGGGTGAGAGAACCTGGATTTGTGCAGGAAATGGCCCACCTTGATTATCATACACATTGTGAAGAGAGTGGTCACTTTGGATGGGCTATTACCAGCAGGAGAGTGAGTTTGTGTGTGTGGTTTTTGGAGGGGGTAGGGGGGTGAGAAAACCTGGATTTGTGCTGGAAATGGCCCAACTTGATGATCACTTTAGATAAGCTATTACCAGCAGGAGAGTGGGGTGGGAGGAGGTATTGTTTCATGGTCTCTGTGTGTATATAATGTCTTCTGCAGTTTCCACAGTATGCATCCGATGAAGTGAGCTGTAGCTCATGAAAGCTCATGCTCAAATAAATTGGTTAGTCTCTAAGGTGCCACAAGTCCTCCTTTTCTTTTTGCGAATACAGACTAACACGGCTGTTACTCTGAAACCAGTAACAGAAGAATCAAACCAAGCCCCTCAAGCTCAGTATCCTGTCTCTGACAGGCCACTATCGGATGCTACAGAGGAAGATGCAAAAATCTCCCCATAGAGGAAGTTTCTGTGTCCTGAAACCTGAGATTGTGTAGCTCTCATATATTTTTTATGCTTTTTAATGTAACTGTAGAGGTTCTCGTTAGCCACAGAAATGTCAAATCCTTTTTAAATTCAGCAAAACATAATGGACCCAACGAGCTACTGTGGCAGTGAGTTCCACAGTTGAATTACACGCTGTGTACATACAGTGCCCAATAGGTTACTGCTCAGTTTCACTGGAGGTCTCTTCCCTCAGCACTGCTGTGTCGTGGCCGTGACACTACAGATACTGTAGACAGGCCCTAATACAGAGCCAGGTAAAGCACTACATACAACGTACGTGAGGGAAGCTACGCCCACCCTAGATTGATCATCAAAACCCACGGAGATATATAATAAATGAGCCTGGCTAGCGTTACGGCTGCCTGCGGGTTGCTCGGGATAAGGGTGGAGGTACATGGGCTGTGGGAGGGAGGGAGATCAGGGCGAGAAGGGGAGCTGACGAGAGCCATGCAGATGGGGAGCGGAATCACTTAACTGCTTTTTTCTTGCTTTTTACAGTTGAGACTGGGGGGATACGCAGTCTAACAGCCAGTGCTGGAAGAGAACGGTTTTTGTGGGGGATAGAGGGTGTACGTGCTCTCTTTATATAGCAGCTGCACCATTATAATTAACTGGACGTTATTAATGATTATTAATTATTTCAATCAGAGTAGTGCCTACAGGCCCCCACCGGGGATCACGGTTCCATTGTTCTAGCTGCTGTATTTTTCTGTGTGTCGGGGGTAGCACTTGAGCCAGCAAATCTTCACGTGTGAGTAAATATCCTAACTAAATAAATGGACTACTCGTGTGAATGAAGTGACGCGTGTAAAACTGAACACACATGGACTGGGGGCTTAGACTGTCATTTCCTGGCTTTCCTCTAGGGCCCTGAGCCAGCAATCTGATCCGTGCAGAGAGACCTCTGCGCTCGGGTGGAGCCCCATTCATTTCACTGGGACGCCACACGGGCATAATTAGGGTGACAAATAGCAACTGTGAAAAAACGGGATGGGGGGGTAATAGGCGCCTATATAAGAAAAAGTCCCCAAAAACGGGACTGTCCCTTTAAAAACGGGACATCTGGTCACCCTAGGCATAATGGTAAGCTGATCCAATTGCAAGTGCAGTGCTGGTGCTTAATAAATAACCATCATGACCCAAGGATCTCTTGATGCCAACTGGCAGAGGGGTCCATGGGGTACAGAGATCCCCTGGCTTCACCACAGAATGTCAGGGAAGGTCTCTAATGAAAGCCTGTGTTGCACTGGCTAGCGTCACCATTGGGAGAGGTATGCACGGCAAATCTGTGAGGGGTTATGAACATATGCTTGAAAATTATGTTCTCTAGGTCTTGTGAGTTAAAGGCAGGTCACCCAAAGGTAGCCTGCCTGGAGACACATTTCCCCCAGCAGGTAGGAGACACTTATCTCCTAGTGGGGCAGGGAGCATTGTGTATGAAACCAAGAAGTGAAGTCGATTAGCATACTGGGTCAAATGCCAATGAAGAGCCAGTGGAGACTTGAGAAGGAAAGTAATAGGCAGATGTAAACAGTGTGGGGGAGACACCCTGTTCTTCAAGTGAAGATCAAAAGGTCTGGTTTAGTACAAAAGGGGTGCAGATAAACCCCAACTGAAGAAGTAAACTAACAGTGGGTTGAAGGCTTGGCTAAAAATTCTAGGAAGAGGGCTTGGGGTAAGCTACCCTCCAGAAAAGAGGGGACTATCTCAGAAGTTAAATGTATGCACTGAAAGCTGTGTTATGGTTTTATATGTAACCATTCATTTCCAGTATTCTTACTTTCTCTCATTTGCATCTCTGTTCTTCGATCATAAACTTATTCTTGATTTCACGATAAACATATCTAAGTGGTGTGTGTGAAGCAGACTGGAGATCCCGCGTTGACTATTCCACGCTGGTGTGAGCGATTCCTTTAGGAGTAGCAAACCTGAGAGCTCTGTGAGCGTTCAGTGAACGGGTGCTGGGCACTCCAGAGGGATGCTCGGAGGACCAGACAGTTGGCGTGCGCCTACGGCTAACCTGTGTGGAGAGAGCGAGGCCTATGGGGGCCCGGAAGGTGGACCGCTGTTGGAGATCAAAGGCATTTGATCTCCTGCTCTCTTTGGGTGATCTTTTTCGAGTGCTCCCCAATTTTTCTAGCTTTACCAACCTTTCCCCCGACACTGTTCTGGCTGGGGACCAGTCAGGCATCCCTTTGCCACAAGTCAAACCCAGAAAAGATATTTTAATAGCACAGGTCATGAAGAAACACAGCACTTTCCCCTCCCAGTCTCTCCCACATGGCAGGGCCTGGACTGACCCCGATCAGCCTCACATCCTCCAAGGTCATGAAATCAAGGCCCTCTTTATGCCCTGATTCTCCAGAGAGGTACCTGAGGACAGTGCAGCGAGTGTGTCCCCAGTTTCTGGGGAATGCAGAATCCCGCCACTGAGCCGCCCCGGCTGGTCTTGCCTCTGCTTAAAGTTTTTACTGCCTGGTGGTTGCCAGCTCCTTGAAGAATATCTGAAGTGAAAGCAATAACCCTGCAAAAGGATTCTCCGTGCTCCTCAGGCCCCAACAAGCCTCTCAGAGATTGGGAATGATGGATGCAGCTCATATGCTGCTGGAGGTTAATTCACTTAGACTCTGCGCACTGCGATTCTCCCCAGCTCCCCTGTCAAGTTTATCCCCCCGACCAGCCACTTTCCCATTACACTGATCTGGTTATTGCTCCCCTCTCCCAGGCCACGTGGCATTATGGCCCCCAAAGAGCCAGGCTGGGGAGTTACTCACTTTCCAGTCTCTGAACCAGTGCTTTGTCCTTCACGACCACTTCAGGCTTCATGGTCAGGGCTTCAATAGGGATGTAGAGAACCGTGCGGCCCTTCATTTTTGAACGTGTATCTGGAGAAGGGAGAGACAGATGGAGCTGCTGGTACACAATCAAATCCTCTCTCCTGCACTAGGTTTGGGGCTGGAGGGGGGGGAAGAGAAGTCTTTTTTCTCTGATTTTATTTTCTCAGAGGAGTCGGAGAATGGCACATGGGGCCCTTCACCTCTCGGGACCAGCTCCAATCAGGGCCCAGGTCAGGGAACACTGGCTGGCTCAAGGAGGGTCAGTGAATGGGATACGAAGCCTTTCACCACCAAGGACCAATTCCACCCTGCCCCTCGGTCAGGGGTGACAAAGATAAAGCGGGTGAGGTAGTACCTTTGGCTCTGGGGAGCTCAAAAGCTTGTCTCTTTCCCCATCAGAAAGACCTGTTGTTTGGTCCAACAAAAGACATTACTTCACCCACCTTGTGTCTCTCATATGCCGGGACCAACACAGCTACAACACTGCAAACAACAGTGGTGCCAAAGTCATTCTCCTCTGAAGGCTGGAAATCATTAATAGCGCTGTGCAAAATCCACCCGAGCACCCCATTGTGTACTGTGGACGTCATCGGAGTCTCCGGAATAGGAGAGCACAGAGCAACCCAACAAGACCTTGTGTAACAAGAAACTGGCCAGGTACCGATGTCCTGGTGGAGAGGACCAGAGGGCAGCACTGCGCGGCAGCTCAGGGGGAGAGGTGTTATTCACTCTACCTGTGAGAGAGGTCATGAAGTGGTATATTTCCGAGAAGAATTCGTTCTTGATGCTCTCGGGCCAATTGGTGTTGCGGAAGAGGCGGGGGAGGAAGACGCTATTGAGAATTCGCATGAGGGAATCAATGTAGGGTCTCCGGACGGTGCCAAATTGCACTGTCTTCTGGAAATTCTCTGCGGTGATCTCTGCATTCTCATGGCGGATGAAATAGGTAAGTTGTTTCTGCTCCTGCAAGGGGCAGCCAATGACAGGGTGAGGTTAATTAGCAGCAGGCTTTGCCCCCTCATTGTATCTATGGGCAATGTGTGTTGTTCCCACACCCAACACGCGGAGTTAAAGCAATGGGCCGTAGGTTTGAAGCATAATCAAAGCAAGGAAATTACAGTCATGAACAAGATATGACAGGGATAAGCTGGCCTGGCTTCTGTAAAGGAAAAGTGCACCTCTCTTACCTGTTAGAATTCCCTGAGCATTTCAGCCAAAGAGTGAATAAAGGAGAATTGGCTGACATCATTTATTTAGTATTTCAAAAAGCTTCAGGCAAAATCCTTCCCAAAAGGCTTTTAAGGAAACTAAAGCCCGGAGCCTGCAAACATTTATGCGTGCGCTTAATTTTACGAATGTGATGAGCATGCCATTGAAGGCACCATGCTGAACCACCAGGGTCCCTTCCCCCTCAACATCCCCTGCAGCACAGCGCCCCCTAGTGCTGGGGCATTAGGATCAGCAATAACTCATAGGGGAGAATGTCCCCAAGCACCAACTAGTCCCAAACCTGGTTAGCTCATGAGGCCAATAGGATGACAGCACAAACTGGTATGACTGCAGCCCCTCCACGGGAACTCTTGTAGGATCTAGGCAGCACAGTGCCAAACAAACCTGATATGGCATGGTCTGCTCAACCTTCAGTCCAGCAAACTCATCTATGTAGACGACGAGCAATTGCTTACTGACATCCTTCAGAAAGAGATCCAGGGTTGCAGCATGCTCCTCTGTCCACATGTCATCCCTTAGGCCACTCAGGACCACCCGGCTTCGGATGCAGGGTTTCTGGGGAAAGAGGACAGGACAGCAACAGCTTTAGCAAAGCCGAGGAGAGATGGGACAGTGGTTTCTGTGAGGTGAACACCTGCTTCTCTCGGAACGGGACTGAAACATACAGACACTGCCTTCCCAACCCATTTCACACAGGGGGCCTGAGAATGGCCATCAGATGGGAGTGGATTCTCTTCCGCACCAACCTGCACTGAACTGGGATTGGATACCAGAAAGTGAAAGCCTCCTGATCTCATTACAAATCCTCGTTAGCCAATCGCTGTCCCCTGAGGCCCCTCAGGAATGTACAGGAGAGGCTAATTTGTCAATGTAGTTGAAAGACAAACAAAGCTTCCATAGCTTTCTGGGCTAGGCTGTTAGGCAACCTGATCCCTGTTGAGGAGGAGAAGGTAAGAAACAATAAAGAGCCGAAATGTAAGGAATGAAAGAAGCAAATTTGGAGCTGGGCAGAGCAGCTGTTTGGGTTTGGAAGGGTTTTTTTAGAACAAGCATTAAGCCTTGTCTCCATTTCTCATTCCCAGGAGCATCTAAAGAAAACTTGGAAATTAGGATCAAACTAAGGTAACATCTGGCATGAAAGTTTAGAGCCAGATGTTACCTGCATTAATGTGACAAAACTCTATTCAGTGCCATGCAGGCACCCTCCTCCCTTCTGTCCTTTCTGTTTCTGGGCTCTGAGTGAAGAGCCATCAGGGCTGGGAGGTGCTGGATGGCAGGTAAAAACTGGAACACAGTTCAGAAAAGGCATCCCCTCCCCTCTGTGTGACTGATCTGAGAGGGGAGGATGGATTAATGTTCCTTGCCAGTAATCATCATCAGAATCACTTATGGTGCCATCGAATCTGTAAGAGCTTTGCAGCGTGAAATGCAACACTCAGAAGGGGGACGAGGCAGCCATTTCACCGTTCCACAGGGAGTTTAAAACAGAAAATTAAGGTGGATTCCACATCCAACTGCAATGGCAGCAGGGAATTTTGAGAGGTAAAATGGGATCACCTGAGCTGGAAGCTGGCCAGGACATCAAGATAACATATTAGTAGTTCCATGTATAGGAAAGTCTTGTATTTGACGGCCTTCCTTTCTCACCCCAGCCCCATCATGGAGGCTGCATCATCCTTTGTGATATTACGGAAAGGGAATGTCAAACTCGCACAGCTACCCAAGCACAGCATGGGTGACACAATGGCCCACAAAGGACATTGGGGCCCTCTGACTTACCAGATCCACCTCTTTTTCCTCTGGGATGATGACTGCGCCCACGTCTGCCTCACCTTCTCCCCGGCCATCGCAAGATCCGAGAGCACTGACTCCTTGGAGAAGACAAAATGTAAAGACACAAAAAATAAGGGGCTCCTCTCTGAGCCTTAACACGTTCCCCCTCCTTTAATGACTAGTGAGTTTAGCACGAATGGAAGGTGTCAGCTAGACAGCCCCTGGAGAATGAATCATAGAAACGTAGGACTGGAAGAGACCTCAGCAGGTCATCGGAGTCCAGTCCTCTGCATTAAGGCAGGACTAAGTATTATTCCAGAACACCTATTCTAGGCAGTTGTCTAATCTGTTCTTAAAAACCTCCAATGACAGAGATTCCACAAATTCCCTCGGTAATTTGCTTCAGTGCTTAACTAGGAAAAATTTCCTAACTGGAAGGGTGATCTCCCTTGCTACAGTTTAAGCCCATTGCTTCTTCTCCTGTCCTCAGTGGATAAGGAGAACCATTTATCACCCTCCTCTTTATACCCACCCTTGATGTAGATGAAGCCCCCTCTCAGTCTTCTCTGCTCCAGTCTAAACAAACCTGTTTTTTTTTCAATTTCCCCTCAGAGGTATGTTTTCTAGACCTTTCATCATTTTTCTTGCTCTCCTCTGAACACTCTCCAGTTTGTCCACATCTTTCCCGAAGTTTGGTGCCCAGAACTGCAGCTGAGGCCTTATCAGTGCTGACTATAGCGGAAGAATTACTTCTCACACCTTGCTTACAATACTCCTGCTAATACATCCCAGAGTGAGGTTTGCTTTTTTTTTTTTTTTTGCAACAATGTTACCTTGCTAACTCATATTTAGCTTGTGATCCCCTATAACCGTACATCCTTTTCCGCAGTACTCCTTCCTAGGCAGTCATTTCCCATTTTGTATTTGTGCAATTGATTATTCCTTCCTAAGTACAGTACTTGCATTTGTCCTTACTGAATTTCTTCCTATTTATTTCAGACTATTTCTCTAGCTTGTCAAGATCATTTTGAATTCTAATTCTGTCCTCCAAAGTGTTTGCAACCCATCCCAGCTGGGTATCATCTACAAACCTTACAAGTGTACTCTGTGCCATTCCCAAATCACTTATAAAGATATTGAACAGAAGACAGAGGACAGATCCATCCCACTTGATTTCCCCGGCCAGCTTGACTGTGAACCATTGATAACTACTCTCTGAGTACGGTTTTCCCACCTTGCAGTAGGTTCAGCTAGGCTATATTTCCCTAGTTTGCTTATGACAAAGTCATGAGAATCAAAAATCTTACGAAGGCCGAGATGTATCACATCTACTGCTCCCGCCACTCCCATCCACAAGGCTTTTTACCCAGTCCAAGAAGGATATTCTCTCTGTGTATCCCCAGAGCTGGAGGCAAAGAAAGCTTATGTCCCCTCTCCAAAGAGCTTTACCCTGCCCTCCCTGTGAAGGTGCCAATGAGGATGTGGATTAGTGCTAGTTGCGATGAGGTTTTACCCGTGTGGCCGGCACTAGGAACTGGACTCAGACTCCTACATAATTTCACACAGGGGCCCCAGAATGGCTGCCAGATGGGAGCAATCCGTCACTACTGAGCCACCTTGGAAGTGGTGCCTTCGAGCTGAAAGCCTCTGTATCCTATTCCCCGACCTTGTGAAGCAACCCATCCACCCTGACCTGAGGCCAAATTGCAACCAGTGCTCTAGATACGAAAGGCCCAGTGTCCCATTCCCTGAGCCAGCCAGCCAGTCCCCACCGACCTGAAGCCAAACTGGCACTGGTGCCCTAGATATGAAAGTCCCCGTTATCCCATTCCCCAAACCTTTGAGCTAACAGTAAACCCTGAGCACAACAAAACAGCTTCATTAGTAACAGACTATTCCATTGTCGCTGCACATGGAAAGGGAGATGAGGAAAAGGAAACCGGGCTGTAAGAAGAGATGAAGGCTCATGGATTTTGGAGCACTTTGTAATGAGGGTTCCTAAAGCACCGTGAGCCTCCCTCGATCCGAGTGACAAGGGACTTTCTAACACATTTGGTTACGGAAGCGAGACATACAGCTAAATGTTTCTGTTCCTGAACGTCGGCACTACGAATGCGACACCCAGCAGAGAGGAACCTTGGGGACACTTACAATGTTGTCATGAAGCATGACAAATTAACCATCCAGCTGAAACAGAAACTCTCTAATATCAACATTTTAAATTAACTGTCCCCCACCCCCACCCCCTGCTCCTCAAATCAAACGCAGTGGGACATGCCAATGCCCACAGCGAGTCATCATTTGTGTTTCAATTACACCAGCATCCAGAGTGAGGCACCCTCTGCTCATAGCGAGGGAATGAAAAACAGTCGCCTTCTGATTGGCCATGAATACTTTTCTTTAATGTAAACTGTTAACAAGTGAATTTATGGGTTTGTGAAAGGTGCCAGCTTGGCGTTCCCCGGACATGGAGTCCTTCATTTATCACTGGGCAGCAGTGGAGTAAACTTTCCCCCCCAGTTCGTACACTGTCCACATCAGTGTGCCTCAGTTAGGGGAATTCCTTGTAGGGGACGACAAGAGTTTAGTCTACATGGGCTAGATTTTAAAGGTATTTGGGCACCTAACTCACACTGATTTAAAGTCAGTGCCTATAGCCCATTTGGCCTCTGCCAAGGCTGCCAGCACCAGAGCAGACGGTGGTGATAATCGTAATGTGGAACTGGCCTGAATTCATTTCACAAGTGGGCAATCGAATGGCATCAGGTAGGTATGAATTCCAGCCATTGACCCACGCCAGTTCTACACCCATGACCCAGAGGTGGAAGAGTCCAATCTCCATCCCGCCCCCACCATGAGCCAGCCAGTCCCCACCCTTTCGCATTTTGCCATCATGTTTAAAAGTTGCTTTGGAATTTCTCTCAATTTGAACACCACTGGAGAGATCCAAAACAATGAGTTCGGCTGCTACAGGACTATCACACTAGCAGATACTTCACTAGAGCAACATATGCAAAGCTGAGTCTGATTTCAACAAATTCAGAATCAGTGACCACAAACCAGATATGGAAACCGGGAGACACGCTTCAAAGCTAGAGAGAAGTGACAGTGCAGCCAACGTGACGCAGAAGGAGAGACTGAGAGAGAAAGACTTCCTACTGCAGTGTCTGTACCAGAGAAATTTCCTCAAACTATCAGGAATCACACAAGACTTTTCATCCCAAAGCTAGAGCAGCTTTCCACTAGCCCAGGACTGAACTGCAGCGGCAAATGGACACAGGATAAAAGCCCTAACCTGGTGTGATGCCCCCTCCTGGGTAGCTGGTATCTGCCTCGGAGACAGACTTGACAGCCATTCATTCCCTTTTACACTTTGGCAATACTCTGTATACAGCTTGTCATGCCAATAAAGCCCTACTGAATTGAAAAAAGCACAGTTGGGTGATCTACCCTCTGCCCAGCATCTCTCTTCCCCCTGCTCCGCTGCCACCCAATGGCCAGCTCATTGCTGAGTGGTGGCAATGCCACCTGACCAGCAGCTCCCCACTTCTCTCCCCCTCACCTCTTCTCCTGCTGCTGCTGCTTTAGAAACAGCACAGCTTATTAGTGTATAATGAAGGGACGGAGCCAGCACATGCAATGGGGTGGGGCTTGCAGAAGGACAGGCCGCCCTGGATTCTATAATGAACTGCTGAGTGTGCCGCTGGACGGACTCGAACGATTCACACATGCTTCTTAGCCCCTGCGCTGCTAGGAGCTGAGGGAGAGTCTCCTTTCGCCCAAGTGCTAGGGGCCTGAGCTTCTGCAGCAGGAGAAACTCTGGGTACGTCTTCCCTGCAACTGGGACAACACACATAGGCATACCCAGGCTAACTTGGATCGAACTAGCTTGCTACAAATAGCAGTGTCACTGTGGCAGCATGGGGCCAGCTGCCTGCATCTGTACCTAGGGGCCAGGGCGGGATTGTCCTTAGCCAGCTAGCCCACGCTGCTGCAACTACATTGCTACTCTTAGCAAGCCAACTCAACTAAAGCTAGCTTGGATATGCCGACACATGCCGCCATCGCCCCTCCTGACTGCTGTGCGCACACATCCCGAGTTCTAGATCTGCCTCTGCTGGGCGGCTCTGAGCCACCACCGTGCACGGCGCAGGATCTCCTGGCTGTCACTAGCCATCACATGTTCAAACGCAGGCGCCTCTAATGCTCGTGGCCCCATTTCAGAAATTCGGACCCCGATCTTCAGAGGTGCCGAGCATCCCCAGCTCCTAATGGCGCCAGCGGGAGTTGTGGGTTCTCTGAAGCTCAGAAAATCAGGGTGTCCCAATATAAGAACCCAAAAAACAGAGTGGCCGGCTCTAAAGGAATTTGTTACTGTGAATGGCTAGCCAGACAAGGTGGGTGAGGCAATATTTGACCAACTTCTGATGGTGGGAGCGACCTGGGACAGACATGGCTATAACAACTCTGCACGCAACAATGGCCAGAGAGACAGACGGGCCAGGGGAGACAGCTGCCAACAGGGGAGGTCTACATCTGGCCTTGCTGACTCAGCGTATGTCAAGGGGGACCAGCAGGCGGTCAGGCCAGGCCTGGGTGCTGGTATTACAGACCTAATCTTTGCTCCCTTTCATTTTGTCTTGTTTCATGCTCCCTTGTCCCGAATCAAACCCTCTGCACTTGCTGAATAAAACCCTCCTGCGGCTTCATCTCCCAGGGAGCACGCCCGTGGAAGTGCTTCCCAATTCAGCCAGCGTTCGGCTGCCTGACAGGGGATGTCATTTCGCTGACTGTCGCAGCAGTCTGGATTGGAGCAGAAGCTCTGAGCGGAGCTGGCTTCGTGCACGTTACATTAGGCAGCGATGATCACTGGAACGGAAGAGCTAGTGTAGCTCTGAAGAGCTGCTGCTGGAAATCAGGGTGGGTTACTGTGGTAACACACTGAAGGGAAACAATTTGAGGGGGAGGGGGGCTCACAGACCTGATTAAGATAAACATCTACAGCTAGGAGTTTTAAGTGATAAGTCTGAAGAAAGGAATGATTGAAAAGACAGCATAGATCGGGGGTCCGAGACGGAGAGACAGAGCTTTTCCCTTCTAGAGCATCAGTTCCAGTATTCGCAAAAAGAAAAGGAGGACTTGTGGCACCTGAGAGACTAACCAATTTATTTGAGCATAAGCTTTCCAGTATTGTCTCTCACATGGGGGACCAGTTGGCTTATGGGGGGCAAGGGATAGGATATAGGGCCTTTCACCTCTAGGACACTGGTTTTGACCCACCCCACATGGGGAGCACTGGCTGGCTCTTGGGAGGCAGGGAATGGGACACAGGACCTTTCACCTCTAGAGCAGTGGCTGCATCTGGCACCATGTCAGAGATGACTGGTTAGTTTAGGGAGTGGGATGAAGAGCCTCAGCTACAACGGCAGTTCTAATCCAGCTCCAGGTGGATGGCTTTTTTACAAAAAAAACCCCCAAATATTAAAACTATTGTAACAGCAGCTGGGGCTCAAGGGTGCCTATAATAAACAAGACTAGCAGATTTCAGAGTAGACTGGGAGTGGCTGGGTCATTACACATACTGAATCTATTTCCTTAAGTTAAGTATCCTCACACCTTCTTGCCAACTGTCGAAACGGGCCATCTTGATTATCACTACAAAAGTTTTTTTCTCCTGCTGATAATAGCTCATCTTAACTAATTAGCCTCTCACAGTTTGTATGGTAACTTCCAACTTATCTGTATGTGTGTGTGTATATATATATCTTACTATATGTTCCATTCTATGCATCCGAAGAAGTGAGCTGTAGCCCACGAAAGCTTATGCTCTAATAAATTTGTTCGCCTCTAAGGTGCCACAAAGACTAGCAGATGTCTTCAACTTGCCTGTATCTTTAATAGGGTGAAGGCTCGGGCTGCACTTCACTCTCTATACCAGGAGGCCACGACGGTAACACTGGGTTTGATTTCACAAGGTGAGGCCGACACTGGACATTTTTATGTCTGGTATAACTTCCCACCCTCACAGTTCCAGCAGTATGCAGAAAGGACCCAGATTGCTGCCTGGATTTTAACCAGCATCTCATGTGGACCTGCAGTTACACCACTGCACTAGGACCCAACAGACCTGGCTTCTATTCCTGGCTCTGCCCGAGATCTGCTGTATAGCCGTGGGCAAGTTCCCGGGCCTCTGTTTCATTCTCACCCTTTGTCTGGCGAGATTGTTAGCTCTGCGACAGGGACTATCCCTCAGCGGGTGTTTGTACGATGCAGCACTGGAGTGCTACTGTCATCATAACAGACTTGCTGAGAGCAAGTTAGATCAGCGGTCTGCAACCTTTTCTCATTTGCGGGCCTCTGAAAATTTTGGAATGGAGGTGCAGCCCCCTTCGGAAATGACAGACCGTCTGCGGACCCCCCATGGACCACAGGTTGAAAACCGTTATTCTATGGGAACGACAACCTTTTGCAGACCCCTTAGACATAGTCTGCAGACCCCCAGGGGTCTGCGGACCACAGGTTGAAAACCACCGGGTTAGGTGAATTTTATGGTGACTAAAATGCCCAAACCCTGTCCAGGACAGGAATAAAAGGGGATAAACTGGCCAGGAAAAAATCTAGGCTGGAAATGAGAAGAAGGTTTCTAACTCTAACCCGACCTTCTGGCCTTCCTCCTGTGGTTTACTCGTCTGGAGTGGGCCGGATTTTGAAAGATCTATCTCCTAGTGGGGTCTTGGTGCCTGGGCTTAGCACAAACCACGTGTGAGGTTCTCACGGTGCCGGAAGATTTCGAGCGAGGTTCTGCAACAGTAGGAATCGTGGGGGCAAAGAACCTAACTAGTTTGAGGATGAAGCGTGATAAGTTTAAACGGGATATGACAGGGTGACCTGGGACAGCAGGGGACCAGACTCCGTGACCCAGGAGGACCTTGTCACTCCTACGTCCAGTGCTGGAGCTGCAACCGTCAAAACAATGGCAGGGAATTTAAGGGCCTGCAGCTCTCACTGACTTCAGCTCAGCACTTGAAAACCAGGCCCTAAGAGAGTAGCGTAGACAAGGCCCAAGGGGCTGCCGTCTGGTGAAATCACTAGTTATTTGATATGACCTTTGCAGCCAGGTTTGGTATAAATTAGGGTATACAGAGCTAGTGGCAGGATTTGCAGAGGTGCTGAGCACTTGTGACTCCCAGGAAGCCCAGGGAGCTACGGGGCACTCAGAGAGTTGGACCATCTGCGCAGCAGGCAGCGCTAGTAAAGGGTTTGGGGAAATACCAGTCTCCTCCGGGGTGGGGGCCGGCAGACCCAATTCACTATCCGATACCACGGTGGGTCTCTGCACAGCACTTTTGCGCTGCTTTTTGTCGCCAGGCGTGCCGCGGCGGCGAGCACTCATTGTTCACCAAAGGCTCTGTGAAAAAACCAAACCTGTATTTAGGAAACCGACGGCATCACTGGAAGGAAAAACAGTCGAACAGAGCAGGCGGGACAGAGGGCCAAGGTCCTATTCCCAGCTCTGGGAGGGGAGTGGGATCGAGGGGGTTAGAGCGGGGGTGGGGGCTGGGAGTCAGGACTCCTGGGTTCTATCCCTGATTCTAGGAAGGGAGTGGGGTCTAGGGGGTTAGAGCAGGAGACTCTGTTCCCCTGCTACCATGCTCTTCGGGTGGCTTTTACACCACTTGCTCTGGGGTAAATGATGGCACCCGGCCCAGAGACATGGAGAACAGGAGTTCTGTTCCTGCCCCGCCACGAAGGAGCCGTGCCTTTGGGGACGTCACTTCCTGTCACTGGGCCACCCATCTGCGCCTAGATTCGGTCCCTCTTCCTCCTCCTCCTCCTCCTCCTTCTCAAAGCCATTGGCCTCTTCCCGGTAAAATGTTCCCTCCCCTTAATGGCTGTTACCTGTTTTCACCTGCCCCCTCCCGAACCCACCTGCCCCCCCACCCACCTTCTCCACCCCACACTTGTCCCCTTCCTCCCCACCCCAGCCGCTCACTTGCCCCCTTTCCAACCCGTCCTCCAACTCCCACCTGCCCCCTCCCCTACCACACGTGGGTCCCACACTCGTTTACTTGCCACCTAACTCCTGCCTCCCCCTCTCTCCTGCACCTGACACCCCCTCCCCTCCCTCCTTCCTCTCCCCCCCTCACCCTCTCCCCTCCCCTCACACCCATCCCCTTCCACTCACAACTGTCCCCATCCCCCACACACCCCTTCCCTCTTCCCATTTGCCCTCTCCCCCAGCAGCTCCCCTCCCGTCCCTTCTCCTCCACTTCACAACTGCCCCCCCAACAGCTACCCTTCCCACCTGCCCCCTCCTTCAACCTGCCCCTCCCCTCAGACACTTCCCCCTCCCCTTCACATGTGGCCCCTTCCCTCACCTGCCCACCTCGCCCACAGCTACCCTTTCCACCTGCCCCTTCCCTCATCTACTCCCTCCCTCTGCAACCTACCCCCTGCCCTCACTTGCCCCCTCCCCCACACCTACCCCTCCCTCTGCAACATGCCCCTCACCTCACCTCCACACCCACCCCTCCCACTTCCCATCTGCCCCTGCTCCCACAGCTACCCCTCCGATCTGCCCCTCCCCTTACCTGCTCCCTCCCCTCCAGCTACCCCCTCCTTCAACCTGCCCCTTCCCTCCCCTCTCCCCCATACCTACCCCTCCCACTTCCCACCTGCCCCTTCCCCCAGCTACCCCTCCCACCTGCCCTTCCCCGCACCTGCCCCCTCCCCCAGCTACCCCTCCCACCTGCCCCTCCCCGCACCTGCCCCCTCCCCCAGCTACCCTCTCCTTCATCCTGCCCCTCTCCTCCCCCATACCTACCCCTCCCACTTCCCACCTGCCCCCTCCCCCCAGCTACCCCTCCCACCTGCCCCACTCCTCACCTACCCCTGCTCCCAAGCTACCCCTCCCACCTGCCCTTCCCCGCACCTGCCCCCTCCCCCCACAGCTACCCCCTCCTTCAACCTGCCCCTCCCACTTCCCACCTGCCCCCTCCCCCACAGCTACCCCTCCCTCTGCAACATGCCCCTCACCTCACCTCCACACCCACCCCTCCCACTTCCCATCTGCCCCTGCTCCCACAGCTACCCCTCCGATCTGCCCCTCCCCTTACCTGCTCCCTCCCCTCCAGCTACCCCCTCCTTCAACCTGCCCCTTCCCTCCCCTCTCCCCCATACCTACCCCTCCCACTTCCCACCTGCCCCTTCCCCCAGCTACCCCTCCCACCTGCCCTTCCCCGCACCTGCCCCCTCCCCCAGCTACCCCTCCCACCTGCCCCTCCCCTTACCTGCTCCCTCCCCTCCAGCTACCCCCTTCTTCAACCTGCCCCCTCCCCTTCACATCTGCCCCTCCCCTCACCTGCCCACTCCCCCCAGCTACCCCCTCCTTCAACCTGCCCCTTCCCTCCCCTCTCCCCCATACCTACCCCTCCCACTTCCCACCTGCCCCCTCCCCCAGCTACTCCTCCCACCTGCCCCACTCCTCACCTACCCCTGCTCCCACAGCTACCCCTCCCACCTGCCCTTCCCCGCACCTGCCCCCTCCCCCCACAACTACCCCCTCCTTCAACCTGCCCCTCCCACTTCCCACCTGCCCCCTCCCCCACAGCTACCCCTCCCACCTGCCCTTCCCCGTACCTGCCCCCTCCCCCCACAGCTACCCCCTCCTTCAACCTGCCCCTCCCCCTTCCCCCCTGCCCCTTCCCCCACCTGCGCTTCCCCACACCTGCCCCCTCCCCCCACAGCTACCCCCTCCTGCCCCTCCCCCTTCCCACCTGCCCCCTCCCCTTCATATGTGCCCCTCCCCCCATGCCCCCTCCCCCAACCTGCCCCCTCCCCCACACCTCACTCCTACCCCACTTCACCCCTGTCCCGCACGCTCCGCTCCAACTCGCCCCTCGAGCCCCGCCCACCCCCAGCGTCTCCCCGGGCAACCGAGCAACGGAAGCTGCGGGGAGGAGCGCGAGCCTGGGAGGGAACCAATCACGAGAGGGCCGGGGGAAGGAGCGCGCGCCGCTTGAGTGGCGGTTGGTGGGAGGGGAGTGGAGCGCGCGCCGCTTGAGTGACTGTTACTGAGGAGGAGCGACTGGGATGGGAAGCAGCCCTGTCAATCCTGCCAAGAGAGACGCCTGATTGGAGAATCAGGAGGAGAGCGGCGGGAGCAGAAGGGATGGGTGGGCCTAGGAAAAACTGTCAATCTTGGTCAGAGAGGCAGCTGATTGGAGAGCTGGGGGGAAATGGGTGGGAAGAAGGAGAGGGTCTCCTCAAATTCCCTGAGGGAGGAATTCAATCCCCCCCGCCCCGCAAGGTCTGGATAACGGCTCCCATCATGCAGCAGAAGGGGTTGCTTATCAGAGCTTAGCATCAGTCCCAGAATGCATTGCACCAACCGAACAGGAGTAGAGCTCCCCCAGTGCATTGCTGTACCCCAATGTGAGCGGAGCTCCCAGAATGCATTGCTACACACGGTATGAGCTGCAGGCGCGGGGCAGCGGTCCCAGCATGCATTGCTACCCACACTACGAGCCGCAGGCCTGGAGCAGAGCTCCCAGAATGCATTGCTACCCACACTACAAGCCGCAGGCCTGGAGCAGAGCTCCCAGAATGCATTGCTACCCACACTATGAGCCACAGGCCTGGGGCGGAGGTCCCAGAATGCATTGCTACACACAGTATGAGGCACAGGCGCGGGGCGGCAGTCCCAGAATGCATTGCTAGCCACACTACGAGCCACAGGCCCGGGGCGGAGGTCCCAGAATGCATTGCTACCCACACTACGAGCCGCAGGCCTGGGGCGGAGCTCCCAGAATGCATTGCTACCCACACTACGAGCCGCAGGCCTGGGGCGGAGCTCCCAGAATGCATTGCTACACACACTATGAGCCGCAGGCCTGGAGCAGAGCTCCCAGAATGCATTGCTACCCACACTACAAGCTGTAGGCCTCGGGGTAGAGGTCCCAGAATGCATTGCTACACACACTATGAGCCGCAGGCCCAGGGCGGAGGTCCCAGAATGCATTGCTACCCACACTATGAGCCGCAGGCCCGGGGCGGAGCTCCCAGAATGCATTGCTACCCACACTACGAGCCGCAGGCCCCGGGCGGAGCTCCCAGAATGCATTGCTACCCACACTACGAGCCGCAGGCCTGGGGCGGAGCTCCCAGAATGCATTGCTAGCCACACTACGAGCCGCAGGCCCTGGGCGGAGCTCCCAGAATGCATTGCTACCCACACTACGAGCCGCAGGCCTGGGGCGGAGCTCCCAGAATGCATTGCTACCCACACTACGAGCCACAGGCCTCGGGGTAGAGGTCCCAGAATGCATTGCTACCCACACTATGAGCCGCAGGCGTGGGGCGGAGCTCCCAGAATGCATTGCTACCCACACTACAAGCTGTAGGCCTCGGGGTAGAGGTCCCAGAATGCATTGCTACCCACACTACAAGCTGTAGGCCTCGGGGTGGAGGTCCCAGAATGCATTGCTACCCACACTATGAGCTGTAGGCCTCGGGGTAGAGGTCCCAGAATGCATTGCTACCCACACTATGAGCCGCAGGCGTGGGGCGGAGCTCCCAGAATGCATTGCTACCCACACTACAAGCTGTAGGCCTCGGGGTAGAGGTCCCAGAATGCATTGCTACCCACACTATGAGCCGCAGGCGCAGGGCGGAGCTCCCAGAATGCATTGCTACCCACACTATGAGCCGCAGGCGTGGGGCGGAGCTCCCAGAATGCATTGCTACCCACACTACGAGCCACAGGCCTCGGGGTAGAGGTCCCAGAATGCATTGCTCCCCACACTATGAGCCGCAGGCGCGGGGCGGAGCTCCCAGAATGCATTGCTACCCACACTACGAGCCACAGGCCCGGGGCGGAGGTCCCAGAATGCATTGCTACCCACACTACGAGCCACAGGCCTCGGGGTAGAGGTCCCAGAATGCATTGCTCCCCACACTACGAGCCACAGGCCCGGGGCGGAGGTCCCAGAATGCATTGCTACCCACACTACGAGCCGCAGGCCCAAGGAATGGGAACGCTTTATGTACTCTTTGTCGAGAACCTGGAGCCAGCCAGTTCCCCTGATTGGACCTAGCCCCCCCACAGGGGGCAAAGGCGCTTTATTCCCCCATCCTCCTGGCTCTTTGCTATCGTGGGGCTTTTCCTCCCCCACTCCCATCAATCAGGCACCCGCAGCACGAGCAGGTGCCGTCGGCAGCCAGGGGAGAGGCTGGGGTTTCATACCAAGGCTTGTCGGGAACAGGCCGATCGTCTGGGACCGCCGAGGGCGCCCCAGGCTGACCAGAGAGCAGCAGACGATCAGCGTGCGGGGAAAGGTGCCATCGGCCGCTGCGCACCTTGGCCGCCAGGGGTGTCGCCAACTGGCCTCTGCTCCAAGGCTGAAGAAGGTGACCTCTCATAGGCCAAGCCGGTGCCGGCTAGTGTTACTTAGGGGAGCCCATCGGCTTCCACCAAGCACCATCCCCTTAGGATGGTTCGCCATCCGTCCGGGAGGGGGGTGGGGAGAGCAAACCAAGCCGGCTGTCCCGCTGCCGCATGGAAGGCAGCAGCCACCCCAGTCACCCAGCTAGCTCCTGGCACAAAGAGCGTCTTACTGTGACGATTAGGGACCAGACACAGCTAGGGATTGGGAATGCAGCACGTGGGTGATTGCTCTGTCTTCCCCAACACCATGCTGCCCGCGAGGATCTAGTCCATCCATTGCCAGCTGCTCTACACATGGATTTATCCATCCATCCATCCCCATACCCGCCATCTATCCCCCCTTCCATCCCCCCATCCATCCCCATACCCGCCATCTATCCCGCCTTCCATCCCCCCATCCATCCCCATACCCGCCATCTATCCCCCCTTCCGTCCCCTCATCCATCCCCATACACGTCATCTATCCCCCTTCCATTCCCCCCATCCATCCCCATACACGCCATCTATCCCCCCTTCCATCCCCCCATCCATCCCCATACCCGCCATCTATCCCCCCTTCCGTCCCCTCATCCATCCCCATACAGGCCATCTATCCCCCCTTCCGTCCCCTCATCCATCCCCATACAGGCCATCTATCCCCGCTTCCATCCCCCCATCCATCCCCATACAGGCCATCTATCCTCCCTTCCATCCCCCCATCCATCCCCATACCCGCCATCTATCCCCCCTTCCGTCCCCTCATCCATCCCCATACAGGCCATCTATCCCCCCTTCCGTCCCCTCATCCATCCCCATACAGGCCATCTATCCCCGCTTCCATCCCCCCATCCATCCCCATACAGGCCATCTATCCTCCCTTCCATCCCCCCATCCATCCCCATACCCGCCATCTATCCCTCCTTCCATCCCCTCATCCATCCCCATACACGTCATCTATCCCCCTTCCATTCCCCCCATCCATCCCCATACACGCCATCTATCCCCCCTTCCATCCCCTCATCCATCCCCATACACGCCATCTATCCCCCCTTCCGTCCCCCCATCCATCCCCATACACGCCATCTATCCTCCCTTCCATTCCCCCATCCATTCCCATACATGCCATCTATCCATCCATCCATCCCCATATACGCCAGCCAGCCAGCCAGCCATAAATCCATCCCCACACATGCCATCTATCCACCCATCCATCCCCATACATGCCATCTATCCATCCATCCCCATACATGCCATCCATCCAGCTATCCATCCCTGTACATGCCATTTAGCCATCCATCCATCCATCCATCCCCATACACACCATCCATCCACCCATCCATCCCTGTACATGCCATCTAGCCATCCATCCATCCATCCCCATATACGCCATCTATCCACCCATCCAACCCCGTACACGCCATCTAGCCATCCATCCATCCCCATACACAGCCATCCAACCATCCATCCATCCATCCCCATACACAGCCATCCAACCATCCATCCATCCATCCCCATACACAGCTATCCATCCATCCCCGTACATGCCATCTATCCATCCATCCCCATACATGCCATCCATCCAGCTACCCATCCCTGTACATGCCATTTAGCCATCCATCCATCCATCCATCCCCATACACACCATCCATCCACCCATCCATCCATCCATCCCCATATACGCCATCTATCCACCCATCCAACCCCATACACGCCATCTAGCCATCCATCCATCCCCATACACAGCCATCCAACCATCCATCCATCCATCCCCATACACAGCTATCCATCCATCCTCGTACACACCATCTATCCATCCATCCATCCATCCATCCATCCATCCATCCATCCGTCCATCCATCCCCACACACGCCATCTATCCACCCCTCCATCCCCATACACAGCTATCTATCCATCCATCCTTGTACATGCTATCTATCTCTCTATCTATCTCCATCCACCCCATCCATCTATCTACCTATCCCCATCCACCCCCGCTATCTATCTATCTATCTATCCCCATCCACCCCCTCTATCTATCTATCCAAGGTATGGGCAGAAGCTAACTGGCACCCAGCACCAGAGGGGAGGCAGAGTCTCAGGTCTGGGGGTGGATGGATGGGCAGGTGCAGGGTAGCTCTGCCCAGTGCTGTGGAAATGCAGCCAGCTCTGGGGTGGAACTGGCACCCCAAGGGAGGCGGAGTCCTGAGATGATGGACAGGCGGGTTTCAGGTTGCTGGAGGAGGCAGCCCTGGGGTGGGGGAGAGGGGGGGAATCCTGGACTCTCCTGGCTCCTTCCCCCTCCCAACTCCTGTGATTCTGCTCCCACCCTTGTCGTCCCCCCCCGCTGCCCCACCCAGTGCTGACCTCGCTGCCATTCCAGCCAATGGGGTGGCAGGACAGCGCCCGCGCGGAAGGCGCCACTGTGACATCGACCGTTTACTTACGGTTTGCAGCAGTCGGTTACCGGCCCCCCGGTGCCGGCGAGAGGACCCCGGCGTCCGAGTCCCTGCTTCCCGCTCGCACCGTGAGCAGAGCCGGGCGGCGTGTCCGGGGACGGGGTCGCCCCTGGCGGTGGGTAACCCTGGCGATAGGGGCTGTCGGGCGGGGAAACCACCTCAGATCCAGCGCCCCCTAGAGGGGACAGGCCCCATGCCCCATTCCCCGCCCCCCCGAGCCAGCCAGTCCCCGTCCTGGGGCCGGAGGGGAGCTGGCGCCCCCTAGAGGGGACAGGCCCCGTGCCCCATTCCCCACCCCAGCCAGTCGTAACGTGGCCATTGGTTGTCTCTCTCCCCTCAGGCCATGGCTGCCCACGTGCCCCTGCCCCCTGGCCTGCCCCAGCTGCTCAAAGCCGGCACCAGGTACTTCTCCGGCCTGCAGGAGTCGCTCTTCAGCCACATCACGGCCTGCCGGGCCCTGGCCCTGTGCCTCCGCACCTCCTACGGGCCGCTGGGCCGCAGCAAACTGGTGATCACCCACCTGGGCAAGCCCCTGTTCACGGCCCACGCCGGCACCATCCTGCGGGAGCTGGAGCTGGAGAACCCAGTGGCCCGGATGCTGGGCGCGGCCAGCCAGGCCCAGGAGGAGGAGACGGGCGACGGAGCCAACGCCGTGGTGCTGCTGGCCGGGGCGCTGCTGGACAACGCCGAGAAGCTGGTGCGTGCCGGGCTGCCCGTGGCCGCCGTGCGGGACGGCTACGAGGTGGCCTGCAAGGAGGCCGTGCGGCTGCTGCCCGGCCTGGCCTGCCACACGCTGGCGGATCTCCGGGACCCGGACAGCGTGGCCTGGGCCCTGCGCACCGCCGTGGGCAGCAAGCTCTTCGGCTATCAGGATTTCCTCGCCGGGCTGGTGGCCCGGTGCTGCGTGGCCGCGCTGAGCCCGGAAGGCACCTTCGAGCCCGATAACGTGCGCCTCTGCCAGGTGCCGGGGGGCGGCGTCACTGACTCCTGCCTGCTGGAGGGCATGGTCTTCTGCACCGAGGCTGAGAGCCGGGCGCACCAGGCACACCAGGCCCGGATTGCCGTCTACTGCTGCCCCTTCGGCCTGGCCCACACCGAGACCAAGGGCACGATGCTGTTCCAGGGGCCGGCAGAGATGCGGGCGTACAGCGAGGAGGAGCTGCTTGGGCGGCGCGTCCGGGCCATTGCCGAGGAGGGGGCCGGCGTGGTGGTGGTGGGCGGGCGGGTGGACCCGCTGGCCCTGCAGTACGCCGACCAGCTGGGGCTGATGGTGGTGCGGCTCAACTCCCGGCTGGAGCTGCAACGCCTCTGCCGGGCCGTGGGCGCCGTCCCGCTGGCCAGCCTGGTGCCCCCGCCGCCCGGCGCCCTGGGGCACTGCCGGCACGTCTATCTGACCGAGATCGGGAGCACGGCTGTGGTGGTTTTCCGCCAGGACGGCGGATCCTGCCCCGTGGCCACTGTCCTGCTGCGGGGCGCCACCACCGAGCTGCTCTGCAGCCTGGAGGAGGCGGTGACGGACGGGCTGAACACCTACAAGGCCCTGGTGGGTGACCGCCGGCTGCTGCCCGGGGCGGGGGCCGTGGAGATGGCCCTGGCCGTGCGGCTGGCCACGCTGGGCACCTACATCCCCAGCCCGGAGCAGTACGCCATCCTGGAGTTCGCCCAGGCCTTGAAGACCCTGCCGGCGGCGCTGGCCGAGAACGCTGGGCTGCCGGTCAACGAGACCATGGCGGCGCTGGAGGCCCTGCACCAGCTGGGCACGGCCACGGCCGGCATCCGGCTGGGCGAGGGGGGGGCTCCCACCATGGATGCGGCCCAGGAGGGGGTGCTGGACTCCTTGCTGGTCAAGGAGAGGGCCATCCGCCTGGCCGTCCACACGGCCACCACCCTGCTGGGCGTCAGCCACATCCTGGTAGCCAAAAAGAGCGGGGGGCCCAAGGTCCGGGCAGAGAACCCCAACTGGGACCTGGAACCCGATGCCCTGGAGTGAGCCGCTGTCGAGGGACAGGGCGCTGCCCCGCGGCCACATGGAAACAGGTCCCTGCCGGCCCTCCAGCCCCTGCCCCGATCTGCCTGTTGGCACCCCAATAAACAGCTTCTCACCCCGTTACACAGACTCCGCCATCAGTTTTTGCACCCGCGTCGCGCCGGGCACTGCCCAGAACCCCCTGACCAAGATCAGGGCCCCGTTGTGCCAGGCACTGCCCAGACCCCCCTCACCGAGATCGGGGCCCTGTCATGCTGGGCGCTGCCCAGAACTCCCTGACCAAGATCAGGGCCCCGTTGCGCCAGGCGCTGCCCAGACCCCACCAACCGGGGGCCCTGTTGCACCAGGCGCTGCCCAGACAAGCCTGACCAAAGCACTGTCTGGAACCCGGGGCCCCGAACCCCGTTATTTGTGAGGCAGGCGGTCTGCAGAGCCCCAATGCCCCGCCCTGGGGCCAGCCCTACCTGCCAGGGGAGAGCGCCCCCTGCTGAGTCCCCCGTCCAGCTCCCTGCCCCACAGCGCCCCCTAGGGCCAGCCCTGGGGCCAGCCCTGCCTGCCAGGGGAGAGCACCCCTGAGCACAGCGCCCCCGAGTGCTGCATTGGGTGTAGGGGGCTCCCTCCCCTCACTGTCAGTTCAGGTACCTGGTTCTCACTCCCATTTCCAGACCCAGTGACTCCACTCGGCCTCCCCGCAGCCCCCACCCGCCAGGCTGGTCCTGCTCCAATCGCCTGCCAGCAGCGCAGGACGCCACCGACCCCGGCCGTGCCGCTGGGCCAGGATCCCCCCGCGGGCATCCCCCGCAGGGCCGAGCTTCGCCATCCAAAGCGGTGGCCGGCGACTCCCAAGCTAGCGAGCCAGCCCCCTCCCCCGTCGCGTCTGCCAGCACGGCTTGTCCACCCCACCCCTGCACAGAGGGCAGAATCAGCTCCATGTTAGAGATGGGGAAACTGAGGCATAGCAAGGGTACTAGACAGGGCCAGGTATATAACCCAGGAGTCCTGGCTCCCAGCCCCCACATCTCCAACCGCTGGCCCCCACTCCCCTCCCAGAGCCAGGGAGAGAACCCAGGAGTCCTGGCTCCCAGCCCCCCCTGCTCTAACCCACCAGCCCCCACTCCCCTCCCAGAGCTGGGAGAGAACCCAGGAGTCCTGGCTCCCAGCCTCCCCTGGTCTAACCACTAGCCCCCACTCCCCTCCCCGAGCCAGGGAGAGAACCCAGGAGTCCTGGCTCCCAGCCCCCCCTGCTCTAACCACTAGCCCCCACTCCCCTTCCCGAGCCAGGGAGAGAACCCAGGAGTCCTGGCTCCCAGCCCCCACTGCTCTAACCCACCAGCCCCCACTCCCATCCCAGAGCTGGGAAGAGAACCCAGGAGTCCTGGCTCCCAGCCCCCACCACATTCTACCCAGATTGGGAGGGGGCACTTCCCCCTTGACCTGCATTTACCCCTGGGGTTTTGAGGGGGCGGGGGGGGCTGAGCGGAATCTCCAGGGGCTGTAATTAAGCCCAGGCAGAAGTGCCCTTGATTGCATTTCCATTTAAAACAGTGCTAATGACACTTCCCTTCCCTGTACCTAGGCCCAGCCCCGCCCCCCAGCCCCGAGCCGGCTGCCAGCTCGTGGGGCAGCTAAGTGTGGGGGGCAGGTGACACCCCTGTCTTGGGGAAGGTGCGTATGGGGGGGCGGGGATCCAGATGGCGCCCCGAGCCCCCATGAATCTCTCCCGGCCTCCGCAGGGCTGGCCCCAGGGTGACGCTAGGGGGCGCTGTGGGGCAGGGAGCGGGGCGGGGGGCTCAGCAGGGGGCGCTCTCCCCTGGCAGGCAGGGCTGGCCCCATGGGGGCGCCTGGTATTTAGACTGGAAGTGGGAAAGGCTCCAGATCCCATTTGCTGCCCCCCGGCCGAGACCAGCCCGTCCCCCACCTCTCCCCACACGCCCCCATCCCCCACCCATCCCCTCCCTCTCTCCCCCATGCCCCCCTCCTTCCCACGCAAAGCCTGCCAGAAATCTTTGGGGTTTCCCCTTCCCCAGCCCCACACCCCCCTCTACTGCGGCACCGTAACGATGACAACCAGGACCGGTGGGGGGCTGCCGTGGGGGGCGGGGGGGGCGAGGATGGATCTCACCGAGGGGGGGGACTGGGAAGGGCCCGGCGCAGAAGTTAAACATTGACGCCTGGGAAAGGTCAGGTTTCTGGGGGGGCAGATGCCAGGGCCGCCCTGCCCAGCTACGAGCCGCCCCCCTCCGCCCTCCCCCAGCTCCGCGCCATGGGGCGGCCCTGGGAGCCGCGCCCGCAGGGACCTGGCCTCTGCCAGCCGTCAATGTTTAACTACTGAGCCAGGCCCTCCCCAGCCCCCCGCCTCCTCGGGGGGCGGGGGGGCGGGATGTGCCAGGCCGCGGGGGGCTCGGGCAAAGACATGAATCCCCCACAACTTTTGTTAGACTGAACACTGGGGTCAGTGCCAATGTCGGCCGGTGCCCTTCCCTCCCGCCCCCCAGCCCCTGCTAGCCCAGACCTGCCCCCCAGCCCTGCCGGGGCCCCTCCCTCCCGCCCCGCAGCCCCTGCTAGCCCAGCCCTGCCCCCCAGCCCTACCGGTGCCCCCCACTCCCGACCCGCAGCCCCTGCCAGCCCAGACCTGCCCCCCAGCCCTGCCGGTGCCCCTCACTCCCGCCCCGCAGCCCCTGCTAGCCCAGACCTGCCCCCCCAGCTCTACCGGTGCCCCTCACTCCCGCCCCGCAGCCCCTGCTAGCCCAGCCCTGCCCCCCAGCCCTACCGGTGCCCCCCACTCCCGACCCGCAGCCCCTGCTAGCCCAGACCTGCCCCCCAGCTCTACCGGTGCCCCCCACTCCCGCCCCACAGCCCCTGCTAGCCCAGACCTGCCCCCCAGCCCTGCAGGTGCCCCTCACTCCCACGCCGCAGCCCCTGCTAGCCCAGACCTGCCCCCCAGCCCTGCCGGTGCCCCCCACTCCCGACCCGCAGCCCCTGCTAGCCCAGACCTGCCCCCCAGCTCTACCGGTGCCCCTCACTCCCGCCCCGCAGCCTCTGCTAGCCCAGACCTGCCCCCCAGCCCTGCTGGTGCCCCTCCCTCCCGCCCCCCAGCCCCTGCTAGCCGACCCCTGGGGTCCCCGAATGGCTCTGTCTGTCCCCCACTGTTCAGCTCAGGATCGGCAGGGACCTGTGGGGGTGGCTGGAACCGGCTCACAGGAGGGGGCCTGTCTGCAGGGCTGTTTGGGGGGGGCGCTGGTCCCACTCCCTTCCCAGGGGCAGGGAGGGAACCCAGGAGTCCTGGCTGCCAGTGGCGGGGGCGGGTTGGGCCGGTCTCTGGTTTCCATTTGATTTATCCCCATTTTAATGAAGCTGGATTCCAACCGCACGCGGCTGTCGCCTGGGATCTCACCACGATGGGGGGGGGGGCTGTCAAGGAGAGACCCCCCCCTTCCCCCACAACCCCCTCCAACCTCCCCCTCCTCCACCAGCCCCCCAGGCCCCTCCGGCTGCGTCTTGTTCACACTCGCTGGGTTCTGCATCGCTTTGTGACACCTCTCCTGACACCTTCAGAGACACCCCCCCCCAGTCCCCCACCTCCACCTGCTCCCTCCCCCCACCCCCTGCTCCCCCCATTCCCCCCATGCCTTGCCTTTTCAGCAGCCCCCTTCCCACTGTCCCCCTCCCCGCGCCGTCACCCCCCATTACGCTCTGGGATCCCCCCAGCCTGCCGATGCCCCTCACTCCCGCCCCGCAGCCCCTGCCAGCCCAGCCCTGCCCCCCCAGCCCTGCCTGCGCCCCTCACTTCCGCCCCACAGCCCCTGCTAGCCCAGACCTGCCCCCGACCCCTGCCGGTGCCCCTGCCTCCCGCCCCGCAGCCCCTGCTAGCCCAGACCTGCCCCTCAGCCCTGCCGGTGCCCCTCCCTCCCGCCCCCCAACCCCTGCTAGCCCAGACCTGCCCCCCAGCCCAGCTGGTGCCCCTCACTCCCAACCCGCAGCCCCCTTCTAGCCCAGCCCTGCCCCCCCCACAGCGCTGCCGGTGCCCCTCACTCCTGACCTGCAGGCCCCTCCTATCCTCATCCCCGCCTCTCCCAGCCCCCCGCCCTGGAGCCGGGCTGGCCCAGGAGTGTGGGAAGCCGGGGACATTTGCAGACAGCCCCCCCCCCGGCGTGTGATTGATGGGGATTTTAAATTAAAACTCGATATTTTCTCTCCTCTATTAAATGTCTGTTTCTAGGGAATCCCCCCCCCCCCCCCGCCGCCCCGCACTCCCCCCCCCCCCCCCAGCCTGACAGTGCCGGGCCTGGCTTCTCTCGCCCTGTTTGCTGAGCACACAGCTGGGGCTAGTGCCCCCCCGCCCCCCCCCAGCTCTCAGCCGGGGGGAGCCGCCTCCCTGCACGCTCCGGCCCGGCTGCAGCTGGGACCGACAGAGACCACATGGGGCCCATCCCCTCTAGGGGGCGCCGGCTCCCACCCGGCCCCAGGACTGGCTGCTGGGGGGGGAATGGGGCAGGGGCCTGTCCCCTCTAGGGGGCGCTGGCTCCTAGCCCCAAAAATGAGCTGCTGGCGGGGTTTGGGGGGCATTGGGGGTAGGAGATCGCCGGGGTCGGGGGGCAGTAGGTTATGGGGGGGCAGAGGGGGAGCTCGCTGCAGGGGTGTGGGGGGGGGTGTGGGGCGCTCGTGGCTGTGGGGGGGGCCGGGCGCAGGGAGGTGCCCCCCCTGAGGTCCTGATGCCGGGCGGGAGCGAGAGGCACCAACGCCCAGAGACGCACCTGCCTCCGAGGGACGGGGCAGCCGCGAGCCGGGACCCGACCCCCTCCCCCGCCGCGAGCCGAGCCCCCCACCCCAACCCTGGCGTTGGCCCCCCAAACCCTGAGACCCCTGAGTCTCCCTGCGCCTCTTAGCGCTAACCGGCCCCAGAGCCTCTGCCAAGGCCTCCGGCCTCCCCCCCGCAACGCTGCCCGGCCCATAACCCGACCCCTAACCTCGGGGCCCGACCCCTAGCCGCAAACTTTAACCGCTAACCACAACCCCTGAGTCCGACCCCTAACCTCTGACTCCGACCCCTAACCTCAGAACCCAACCCCTAACCTCTGATCCCCGGTCCCTAACCTCTGACTCCGACCCCTAACCTCTAACCATAACCTCTGACCCCGATCCCTAACCCCAAACTTTAACCTCTGACCCAACCCCTAACCTCTGACCCGACCCCTAACGCCAAACTTTAACCTCTGACCCTGACCCCTAACCTCTAACCATAATTTCTGACTCCAACCCCTAACCTCTGACCCTGATCCCCAACCCCGAACTTTAACCTCTGAACCCGACCCCTAACCCCCAACCCCAATGTCTAACCCTAACCTCAGAACCCGACCCCTAACCTCTGACCCCAGTCCTTAACCTCGGACCCCGAACCCTAACCTCTGACCCCTAACCTTTAACCATAACCTATGACTCCGACCCCTAACCTCTGACTCCTATCCCTAATCCCAACCCTTAACCTCTGACCATAACCTCTGACCCTAACCCCGAATCTTTAACCCCGGCCATAACCCAACCCCCAATCTCTAACCCTGACCTCTAACACCGAACCTCTGACCCCAGCCATAACCTGTGACCCCTAACCTCTAACCCCAACCTCTAACCCTAACATCTGATCCCGACCTCTAATCTTTAACCTCAGCCATAACCTGACCCCCAGTCTCTAACCCTGACCCTGACCATAACCTCTGACCCACAACCCCTAACCTCTAACCGCTAAGCCTGTCCCCTGCCCCCTAACCCATCACCTCTAACCCTGATCCCTAGCCCCTCCCCCTAACCCCAACCATACCCCGAACCCCCTGACCCCGGCCTGGACCCCCTGCTTCCCCCCATCCCCAGTGTGAGTCCCTCGTCCCCCAGCCCCGGCCTGGAGCAGCCAAGGCCCCACCTCCGACTCCGTGAGTTCAAGTCCCCCCAGGCCACACCCAGGGCCCGTGGGAGATCACAGCTCGCTCCCGCCCCCCGCTGCACCCCACTGAGCCCTGAGGCATAACCGTCCCCAGCCCCACAGCAGGCCCAGACCCTTGCCCAGCGTCCAGCCAATCACTAGGGAGCTCCAGTGGGGGGCGCTGTCCCCCAGCAGCCCCAGGGAAGCCTCAGACCTGCCCCCCACACCCTTCCCCGAGGTGGGGAGAGTCCTGCTCTGACCCACCAGACCCTACTCCCCTCCCAGAGCCGGGGAGAGAACCCAGGAGTCCTGGCTCTCAGCCCCCCCTGCTTTAACCACCAGCCCCCACTGCCCTCCCAGAGCCGGGGAGAAAACCCAGGAGTCCTGGCTCCCAGCCCCCACTGCTCTAACCCACCAGCCCCCACTGCCCTCCCAGAGCCAGGGAGAGAACCCAGGAGTCCTGGCTCCCAGCCCCCACTGCTCTAACCCACCAGACCCTACTCCCCTCCCAGAGCCGGGGAGAGAACCCAGGAGTCCTGGCTCCCAGCTCCCCCTGCTCTAACCCACCAGCCCCCACTTCCCTCCCAGAGCTGGGGAGAGAACCCAGGAGTCCTGGCTCCCAGCCCCCACTGCTCTAACCCACCAGTCCCCACTCCCCTCCCAGAGCCGGGGAGAGAACCCAGGAGTCCTGGCTCCCATGGGGCCATGGGGAAGGGAAGTTGCTGCCCCCCCAACCCCAGGGCCCAGGGCACCTTCCTCAGCATTTTCGTGTGTTGCCCGTCGCCGGGTTGCCACGGTTACTGTTGCCAAGTCAGCCGGCCTCATCACCAGCCCCTCTGGGGTGGGGGGTCTGGGGCTGCCCTAGGCTGGGGACAGTCTGGGCTCCCCATGGCCCAGTCACTCCCTGGCCTGGGTCTGTGTGGACCCTGCCCCCAAAGACCCCCTCCCGTGCTCTGCTTCCCACATTCCCCGAGCCCCCACCCTGCCACTCGCTCTGTACCCCACAGCTACACCCCACTTCCCCTGCCATGCTCCCTGGGGTGGGAGGAACCCAGGAGTCCTGGCTCCCAGCCCCCCCCGCTCTGACCACCAACCCCGACTCTCCTCCCAGAGCTGGCGAGAGAACCCAGGAGTCCTGGCTCCCAGCCCCCCCATCAGGGCAGGTCACTGTGACCCCTACAGCTGGGCAGTGGCGTCACATGCAGCTTCCAGGTGTCCCACTAGGGGGCAGCGTTTCCCTAGGACTCCGGCCCTCCCCACGCACTTGTGCAAAGGGGCCCTGGGTGAGGCAGGGCCGGGCCCCTGCTGGGGGGGCTGTGGTGGTGGGGGGACATGCAGGGTGCGCCTGCCCCAGACTCTCCCGGGCTCGGGGCGGGGGGGGCAGCCAGGCTCTGCTCCCCTGGAAGAATAGCCGGCCTGGCCCAGCCCAGCTGCTGAGAGTGGGGGGGAGGGGAAGGGGGCTGTGATTGATGGGGGGCCTTTGAGCCCGCTCGGCCCCACAGCAGCTGCCTCCCGTCACAGTGAAGAGACCCCGTCAGTCAGGGGGGCCCTGCAGTGGGGGGGGGAGGGGAACAGAGTGGGGGGATGGGAGGAAAGCCTAGATAGATAGATAGGTAGATAGATAGATAGATAGATAGATAGATAGATACGGGGTGTCTGGGGGTAGATGGGGGAGTCTGGGGGTAGATGGGGGGAGTAGGGGGAGGGATAGATAGATATGGGGTGTCTGGGGACAGATGGGGTGGATGGGGCTAGGCGGAGGGGCGACTGCTATACACACACAGGGGTGGATGCAGAGGATCGATAGCTAGATGGGGTGCACCCCCTTAGATCGGTGTCTATGGGGCTGGCTACTTCTCACCCCGCACGTGGGTCCTCTCGCCTGGCCCCAGGGCAGCCCTCCCAAAGCTGGGGCTGGAACCCAGGTGTCCTGGCTCCCAGCCGCCTGCCCAGAGCTGGGAGAGAACCCAGGCGTCCTGGTTCCCAGGCCCCCCACCCCCAGCCTAGCTCTGAGCCCTGGCTGAGCGGCTGGCTGCTCTCTGACCCCCATGTCCTTTCCCAGCCCCCACCAGGCCTGGGGGAGGGGAGAGATTTAAAGAGACAGGAGCGGATGTGGCCATCTGAACTTCCACCCAGCCCCCTCCCCATGTCCAGGGGCCTCCACAAGTGGGGCCTGCCCCAGGGGCCCCTGAGAGAGACCGTCCTTGCCCACCATGCGCTCACAGGCCGGATAGACAATTAGATGGGAAACTGAGGCACAAAGAGATGCGGCTTGCCCCCGCACGCAACCACTAGACCCCACTCCCTGCCTAGAGCCACGGAGAGAACCCAGGAGTCCTGGCTCGCAGCCCCCCCTGCTCTAACCCACTGGCCCCCACTCCCTTCCAAGAGCCAGGGAGAGAACCCAGGAGTTCTGGCTCTCTGGCAGGGCGATGTGGGGGGGGACGGGGACGGTGCCTACAGGCCGCTTTCCTCGGCAGGAGAAAAACATGACCTAATTGGGGACTGACCCCAGGCGACCCCCGGCTGGCAGTGCAGATCTGGTGCTCGCTGAGCTAATAGCCCGTCCCATCCCTCATTAGCTGCACCCCACCCCCCGTTCAGCGCCCCCCCGGGTGGGAAACGTGTGGTTTAGAACAGGGAGAGCTAAGTGCCAGGACTCCTGGGTTCTCTCCCCGACTCTGGGAGGGGAGTGGGGGCTGGTGGTTTGGGGCGGGAGCCAGGACACCTGGGTTCTGGTCCAAGTCACTCCCCCCCCATCCCCAACCTGGGGCCCGATCCTAACCAGCACCCCCTCGAGGGGAATCCCCCCCACCCCACCCCCACGAGCTGCCCATCCACGGGCCCCCACCCCTACCGCAGCTTCTGCAGCTACTTCTGCCACTAGCCATGTTGTGTGAGGCCGTTAAGTGAACGGATCTGACAGCAGGCGGCGCGGCCCCCCCCACCGCCTCCCCCCAGGGCAGAGTCTGTCCCCTGCACTATGGATCTAATGAGGCTTCAGAGCCCGCCCCCCCTCCACATGCAGCCCCTCTGGTGCTGGGGGAGGGGGGTGGCAAACGCCTGGATTTCAGCTGCAGCTTGGGCTGGCTTAGATCAGCTGGGAACAGAGGCAGCCCCCCCACCCTCACATCCAGCTCCCCCCCCACCCCGTCACATCCAGGGCCCTTGGCAGGGTGAAGCAGTGACAGGGACTTGGGGGGAGAGAGACACCAGGCAAAAACGCACCGAGAAAGGCAGAGCGGGGGGTGGGTGGCAGGGAATGGGGCAGGGGGCTTGTCCCCTCTGGGGGGAGCCAGCTCCCATCCTGCTCCAGGGTGGGGACTAGCTGGCTCAGGGGGGTGGGGAACGGGATATGGGAACTTTCCTCTCTTGGGGGCACCAGCAGTGATCCAGCCCCAGGTGCCCCCCAGACTAGCAATATGAACCCCCCAGTGAATATTCCCCCCTCGCTGAGAGAAAGGGGGGAGCGTATGGAAATAAAGTGATAGAGAGATGGTGCAGTGGGAATAGATAGGGAGACAGACAGAGGGTGCGAACGGGAATGGACCGACAGACAGGCAGAGGGTGCGAATGGGAATAGACAGACAGAGAGTGCGTGTGGGAATAGACAGAGAGACGGCAGAGAGATGGGATATGAACGGGAATAGATAGAGACAGACAGACAGAGGATGCAAACAGGAATGAACTGACAGAGAGACGGGATATGAATGGGAATAGACAGATAGACAGAGACAGACAGACAGGCAGAGGGTGCAAACAGGAATAGACAGACAAGATAGGCAGAGGGTGCAAACGGGAATAGACGGACAGACAGACAGGCAGAGGGTGCGAACGGGAATGGACAGAGCGTGCGTGTGGGAATAGACAGAGAGACAGGCAGAGAGACGGGATATGACCGGGAATAGACAGATAGAGACAGACAGACAGAGCGTGTGAACGGGAATAGACAGACAGAGAGTGCGTGTGGGAATAGGCAGAGAGACAGGTTATGAACAGGAATAGACAGACAGAGACAGGCAGAGGGTGCGAACGGGAATAGACAGAGGGTGCATGTGGGAATAGACAGACAGACAGGCAGAGGGTGCGAATGGGGATAGACACACAGACAAGACAGGCAGAGGGTGCGAACAGAAATAGACAGACAGACAAGCAGAGGGTGAGAACGGGAATAGACCAACAGACAGGCAGGCAGAGGGCGCAAACGGTAATAGACAGACAGAGAGGCGGGATATGAATGGTAATAGATAGATAGACAGAGAGACAGACAGAGGGTGCGAACAGAAATAGACAAACAGACAAGACAGCCAGAGGGTGTGAACGGGAACAGACGGACAGACAAGACAGGCAGAGGGTGCGAACAGGAATAGACCGACAGACAGACAGGCAGAGGGTGCGAAGCGGAATAGACAGCCAGCCAGCCAGCCAGAGGGTGCGAACGGGAATGGACCGACAGACAAGACAGGCAGAGGGTGCGAACGGGAACAGACGGACAGACAGACAGGCAGAGGGTGCGAACGGGAATAGACCGACAGACAAGACAGGCAGAGGGTGCGAACGGGAATAGACGGACAGACAGACAGGCAGAGGGTGCGAACGGGAACAGACGGACAGACAGACAGGCAGAGGGTGCAAACGGGAACAGACGGACAGACAGACAGGCAGAGGGTGCGAACGGGAACAGATGGACAGACAGACAGGCAGAGGGTGCGAATGGGAATAGACCGACAGACAAGACAGGCAGAGGGTGCGAACGGGAACAGACAGACAGACTAACACAGATCATTTAGAAGGAGGGACGTATTTTTATATATTTTCCAGGTGTGAAATTCCAGCCTCAGCAGGTCCCAGGCGAGGTATGTGCAGGTCGATCAATAGAACACGTCTTTGCCCCCCACGCCCCCCACCCAAGTGCCCTGCGTTGCCTGGTGACGGTTCTCTGCAACAGGCACATTTTGATTCCCCGCTGGGCTGAGCCTGCACCTCTGGAGAGCCCAGCAGGAGCCGTTACCTCACTCCGGGGACCGGCTCCAGGCTAGGCCAGTTCATCCCCTGTGGCCCCCCATGATCCAGCGTCCCCTCGAGCCAGCCCAGCTATTGTTTCATTGCTTCACCGTCGAAACTTTGTGCCTAATTTCTAGAGTGAACGTGTCTAGCTTCAGTTTCCAGCCGGAGCTCGGCCAGGATCGCGGCGCTCAGCCGGACCCCTCTCCGCCATCCCCTCTCCAAGGCGCGGGAATGACTTGTCCCCATCACTTTTGGCTTCTGGGCCAAGCCGCTTTGCCATGCCCGCCCCGCGGCGGAAGTGAAATGACGCTCGCCCGAAGGCGGCTTTCTCAGGCTCGGCTTTGGAAGGACCTGGCCACCTTTCGGACCCACTGTATCCCACGATCCCCACGAGCTGTGCCTGGTGACATGTAGACCCGCCCAACCCCAGAAAGTTCCCACAGCCCGCTGGGAGATCCCAGATCCCGTGCGGGGCATCGGCCCTGAACTATTAAAAAAATAGATTAACACGTTACGAGGCCAGTCGGGCCCCGTGTAACTACCCCGTCTAACCCCGGCTGGACGGCAGTAGATCTGTCAGGGCAACAGCCTGGCGTGATGCAAAGTAGCGCCAGAACCGGACCCAGGAGCGCAGGGCCCCCCACCAAATCACCTCTTTACTCCTGTTTATCGTGAAGTGAAGCGGCTTAAACTGGTATAAACGTGCATGATGCCTTTACCGGGCATCGTTTTTCCCTATTATTTGGAGTGGGAAAACACCTTGTAGAAGAAAACGTTTTCCCCGGAGACGAGGCCTCTACACAGGAGAAGTGTAACCCAGCCCCCAACAGGGGCCCCCTCGTGAATTCACGAGGGAAAAGGGGGCGGGGGAGAGACGGGTACGAAATAACGAACGGTGGCCAGATGGATGCACAAGAACTTCTATAATGCACGTGATCGGACAGTAAATTCCACCAACAAAAGCTAAGAAATTCCCAGGTCAAAAAATGTCATTAAAGCCCGCAAAGATCCCACCCCTCCCCTTCTTGTTCACCTTGGAGTCATTTCTGGGCCCGAAACAGGAAGTCCCACCCGAAAGAGGAAGTCCCCATCCAAAAACAGGAAGTCCCACCCTCGCTGGAGTCTCTTCCTCCGCCTCATTTCCTGGCGGGCTATAGGTCACTTCTTGTGGCTTCAAGTTCACTTTTTGCTGAATGGGGGGTGGGGGGGTGGAGGTTTTTTTGTAAAATGACGAGTCCGCTCCCGAACCTCTGTACCTGGTCCCCCAACAGGCAAAAACGTCTCTCTGATCGGGGGGACGCGGCCATTTTGTTGAGTCACATTTTCAAATGGCGACGTAGAAAAAGGTCCCGGGGGGCCCCAATGGTTGAAATAACCAAACTTTTTGCCCCTCCCTCGAATCCCCTCCCCCACTCCACGTGAACAGGGACTGGAAGGGAGGGCGGGAGATAAAACTGCCCCCACCAGCCCTTAGGACAGGGGGGAATCTCCTGAAGAGAGCCGATCTCCCCCCACCCCACCCCGAGACGTAACACAGCTGCTCCTGACCTTCGCCTCTGACCCCACAGGCCCCCCCCTGCACTCCTGGTGGAGCTGAGGTTGGGGGAGACAGGACCTGGCCTGGACAGGATTGTAGGGATGTGGGGAGCGGAGCTGGGGAAGGGACCAGCTCCAAGCCCCCCCCAATATCTGTGCCAGAGAGGAGAATGGTGCAGGGACCCCCTTGGCCCCCATTAACCCTGTCAGCGCCAGAGTACAGGGTCCCCCCTCTGCTTTAACCCTGTCAGTGCCGGGGGCTCTTTACACGAGGAAGAATCGGGGGTGGGGGGCACCCATCTCCGTCAGCGTCGGGGCGGGGGGCTGTCCGTATTGGGGGGGGGTGAGGCGTAAGTCCATAGCCAGCGCCGGGGTGGGCCCGGGCCCCCCTTCCCCCTCACACTTTGTAGTAGATGTTGGCGGGGCTCTGGGGGGGCATCTCCTGGACGATGTAGACGGGGTGCCCGTAGTCCCCGCTCACTTTCTCGTAGTGGGGGCAGAAGGCCCCGTCCGAGGTCCGTAGCGGGATGATGATGTCGCTGGGCTCCGACCCGTTGTTGTTCCCCCCCGGGCCGGCCCCCCGCTTGGGGCTGGTCAGGCCGCTGAGCGAGAGAGGCGGGAGGTGGGTGTCGCTCTGCTTGGCCCGCCGCCGGCGCCAGCAAATGGCCCCCGTCACGCCCGCCGCCACCAGGGCCACGAAGGCAGCGCCCCCCGCCGCCCCGGCCACCACGGGCACGTTGGACTGGGGCAAGGGCCCGTTGGCGCCCCCCGCCGGGCCCGTCGCGTTCCCAGCACCTGCAGGGGGAGAGAGAGAGAGAAAGGGCTAAGGGGAGAGAACCCAGGAGTCCTGGCTCCCAGCCCCCCTGCTCTAACCAGCAGACCCCACTCCCCTCCCAGAGCCGGGGAGAGAACCCAGGAATCCTGGCTTCCAGCCCCCCCCGCTCTAACCCACCAGCCCCCACTCCCCGCCCAGAGCTGGGAAGAGAACCCAGGAGTCCTGGCTCCCAGCCCCCCGCCCCCCGCTCTAACCCACCAGCCCCCACTCCCTTCCCAGAGCCCAGGGAGAGAACCCAGGAGTCCTGGCTTCCAGCCCCCCCGGCTCTAACCCACCAGCCCCCACTCTCCTCCCAGAGCCAGGGAGAGAACTCAGGAGTCCTGGCTCCCAGTCCCCCCTGCTCCAACCACTTGACCCCACTCCCCGCCCAGAAGCCCAGGGCTGGGCTAGCAGGGGCTGTGGGTCGGGAGTGAGAGGCACCGGCAGAGCTCGAGGGGGGGGGGCAGGGCTGGGCTGGGCTGGCAGGGGCTGCGGGTCGGGAGTGAGGGGCACTGGCAGGGCGGGGGGGGGGCAGGGCTGGGCTGGCAGGGGGCTGTGGGTCAGGAGTGAGGGGCACCGGCAGGGCTGGGGGGGAGCCCATGGCTGGGCTAGCAGGGGCTGCGGGTCTGGAGTCAGGGGGATGGGGGAATCAAGGCAGGCCCCCCCCTTGGTGGGTGTGAAGGGGTTAATGGCCTGTTGCTCTCTGTCCCAGGAGGGAGAGGAGGGGGCTGAGTCTGAGGGATGCTGCTGGCTGTAAAGGACCCAGGTGTCCTGGGCAGGGGGAAGAGTCACAGAGACAATTAGCTGCCTTAACTGGCTTTGACGGACAGGAGGGGCTCAGAAACCCCCTGGGCCCAGCCAGTCAGCGAGCTGCCACCATGAACAGGGCTGGGAGCCAGGACTCCTGGGTCCTCTCCCTGGCTCTGGGAGGGGAGTGGGGGCTGGTGGGTTGGAGCAGGGGGTGCTGGGAGCCAGGACTCCTGGGTTCTCTCCCTGGCTCTGGGAGGGGAGGGGGGGCTGGTGGGTTGGAGCGGGGGCGGGGGGGGCTGGCAGCCAGGACTCCTGGGTTCTCTCCCTGGCTCTGGGAGGGGAGAGGGGGCTGGTGGGTTGGAGCAGGGGGGGCTGGGAGCCAGGACTCCTGGGTTCTCTCCCCGGCTCTGGGAGGTCTAGTGGTTAGAGCAGGGGGGACTCAGTTTCCATCTCTGAACACGCGTGGTCTGGGGGAGCGATCTGGGGCAGACGGGTGGCGCTGGGTGTGGGGCAGGGACCCCCAGTACTGGGTGGGGAACCTGGCGGGGGGTGGGCAGCTCCGTACCTGCGCCACTTGCCTTGCTGGGCTCCGCTCCGCCCAGCTCCGTCCCCCGCTCCTTCTCGGGCGGCGTTTCCGACCCCGATTTCTGGGACTTGGAGGCCGTGCCGGGATCTGGGGGGGCAGAGAGAGAGATGCGTGGGTGGGGGGAAGGGGATGGGGATGGGGGGGGAGAGTGACAGGTGCACACAGAGCGGGGTCCCCAGCGCACTCTGCCCCCTGGGAGGGTGCAGAGCCCCCTGTACCCCAGCAAAGCCCCCCCCACTTCTCCCAGCCACCTTCCCCTCTGTGTGTTGCAAAACCAGGCCCGGCCAGGAGGGGGCGCCACTCCCCATTGGAGTCTATGGGACGCAGGACCAACCCTGCCGGGGCCCCTCACTCCCGACCCTGCCGGTGGGGGGGGGGGAGAGGGTTGAGCAGAGGCTGCCCCAGAGGCTGTGGGTCCTTCACCGCAGCTCGGGGCCCAGAGGAAAAGCGCAGGCCAGCTGGAGCTGACTTTAGGTGCTGTCAATCATACAGCAAGCTCCTCCCCCTTTCCCCTCCCCCCCCGCCCCCAGTCGCTTCTCCTCTGGCCCGCTGCAATCACGCAGCGCTAATTAGCTCGTTGGGGGGGCTCAGCGGGACTCCGCCAAATCAACCCCAGCTGGGAGAAAACCAGGGATTTCGGATCCGCTCTCGCAGCGCCAGGGAGAGAACCCAGGAGTCCTGGCTCCCGGCCCCCCTACTCTGACCCACCAGCCCCCACTCCCCTCCCAGAGCTGGGGAGGGAACCCAGGAGTCCTGGCTCCCAGCCCCCCTACTCTGACCCACCAGCCCCCACTCCACTCCCAGAGCTGGGGAGGGAACCCAGGAGTCCTGACTGCCAGTCCTCCAATTCATGCTCCCTGCCCCACAGCGCCCCCTTGCACCACCCTGGGGCCAGCCCTGCCTGCCTGGGGAGAGCGCCCCCTGCTGAGCCCCTGCCCCACTCCCTGCCCCCCAGCACCCCCTAGCGCCGCCCTGGGGCCAGCCCCGCCTGCCTGGGGAGAGCGCCCCCTGCCCACCAATGTTGTGACTTACGCTGCCCCACTTTCAGGACGACTTTCATCCCCTTAGAGAGGCAGGCGCCGCCCTTCAGGTTCTCCAGCCCCTCCTTGGTGCCGTCTGACGTGGCTGTGGGGAGACAGAGGGACATTACAGTGGGGTGGGGGGGCTCAGCAGGGGGCGCTCTCCCCGGGCAGGCAGGGCTGGCCCCAGGGTGGCGCTAGGGGACAGGGAGTGGGGCGGGGGGCTCGGCAGGGGGCGCTCTCCCCGGGCAGGCAGGGCTGGCCCCAGGGTGGCGCTAGGGGACAGGGAGCGGGGCGGGGGGCTCGGCAGGGGGCGCTCTCCCCGGGCAGGCAGGGCTGGCCCCAGGGTGGCGGTAGGGGGCAGGGAGCGGGGCGGGGGGCTCGGCAGGGGGCGCTCTCCCCGGGCAGGCAGGGCTGGCCCCAGGGTGGCGCTAGGGGACAGGGAGCGGGGCGGGGGGCTCGGCAGGGGGCGCTCTCCCCGGGCAGGCAGGGCTGGCCCCAGGGTGGCGGTAGGGGGCAGGCGGGGGGAGCCATTACCGGTGGGGCAGGGTTGGTTCGGGGAGTGGGGGGCTTGGCCTGCGAACGGATGCTCGCGGCGCGTGTGTGAGATGGCCTTGTCACGCGGGCCGAGCGCGTGTCTCTGGCCACGGATTGTGGTGTGTTGTGTGCGTGTGGGGTGATTGTGTGTGAGCTCTTTGTCGCTCTGTGGAAGGTGAAATTAGACCCCGGTGATGGCTGGGGGACACTCACACACACGCACACAGAGGCCTCGATCTCTCTCCCTCCCTCTCTCTCTCTCTGTCTCTCTCACACACACACAGGCCTCGATCTCACACACACACACACACACACACAGGCCTGGATCACACACACACCCCGGGCCGCGTTACTAGGTCGTCCTTGTGCTGCTCTCAGCAATTCGCGGGGAGAGCGCAGCCTCCAGCCTGGAGCCCCCACTGGACCCAGGAGTCCGGGCTCCCAGCCCCTACCCTCATTCTCTCCCCAGCACTTGGAGGGGAGTGGGGGCTGGTGGGTTAGAGCAGGGGAGGTGGGCGCCAGGACTCCTGGGTTCTCTCTCCGGCTCTGGGAGGGGACTGGGGTCTAGTGGTTAGAGTGCGGGGCAGGGGGCTGAGAGCCAGGACTCCTGGGTTCTCTCCTGGGCTCTGGGAGGGGAGTTGGGGCTGGTGGGTTAGAGCGGGGGGGGCTGGGGGCCAGGACTCCTGGGTTCTCCCCCTGGCTCTGGAAGGGGAGTGGGGCCTGGTAGGTTAGAGCAGCGGGGGGCTGGGCGCCAGGACTCCTGGGTTCTCTCCTGGGCTCTGGGAGGGGAGTTGGGGCTGGTGGGTTAGAGTGGGGGGCTGGGAGCTAGGACTCCTGGGTTCTCCCCCCGGCTCTGGGATGGGAGCGGGGGCTAGTGGTGGCAGCAGGGGGGCTGGAAGCCCATTGGGAGGTCGGTGCTGAAGCCAAGCGGGGGTGGTGGCCCGGACGCCGGGGTCCCCAGGGAGCGGTGGGGGGGGTTGCGTGCGTGCGGTGGCAGCAGGTGCCGGGGGCGCCGGCAGGCCAGGCCATCACATCACATCGCGTTAGCCGCGCGTGGCCGGGCCCTTTCACCGCTAAACCTGGGGGGGTCTGTGCTCAAAGATGCCGGCTACCCGGGCCAGCCCCCCTTGCAGCCAGCCTTCCCCACGGTCCCCTCCATCCCCACTAGGCCCCCTGTCTCCCCAAGAGCCCCCCCAGCATCCCACCCCCAGACCCCTCCTGTACAGCTCCCCCCAGGGCAGAGACAGCCCCCCACACGCACCCCGATTGCCCGCCCCACCCCCGCAGACACCCACACACATTCAGCCCCCACCTAGTCAGCTCCTCACACAGCCCAACGACCTCCCCCCCCCCCTACAAAACCCACCGCCCCCAGCCGCTGGTCTGTTCTGTCCACCCCCCATGGGACCCAGGAGTCCTGGCGAGTTTAAAGATCTGTAATAAACATTTGTGTATTGGATGCGGCCACCTCTGGGGCGGGGCGGCTGGTTACTCAGGGATTTTTTGCCGGGCGAGGGGGGGCTTGTTTCCGGTTCTGTCACTTCCTGCCCTACTTGGCACCTGACCCCCCCCGCCCCCCCCAGCTTCCCTCGCTCGTGTCTTGTTGGGCAGAACAATCATCTGACCAGTAACTGGGTCAGCGATGCCAGCGCCTTTGGTTCCCCCTCCCCCACCAGCCCCTTCCTCCCCCGACTCTCCTGCCCCCTTCCCCCCCCCCACAGCTCCACCCCCGCACCCTGCCATCTCCCCTCCCTGCTTCTGCTGGCCTCTCGCTCTTCCCCCCAGCGCCCCCCCGGGATCCCCTCTCGGCCCCTTCGCTCCCCCCTCCCACCCCAGTAAAATCCCCAAGACCCCCCAGGAGACGCTGGGGCAGGTGGGTGATAGCAAAGGGAGAGGGGGAGAAGGTGGGGGAGGGGTGGGAATGGGGGGTGGGGAGGGCTGGGAATGAGGGGAGGGGAGGGGCAGGGAGGGAGGGGGAGGGCTGGGAATGAGGGGAGGGGCAGGGAGGAGGTGGGGGAGGGCTGGGAATGGGGGGAGGGGCAGGGAGGAGGTGGGGGAGGGCTGGGAATGGGGGGTGCGGAGGGGCAGGGAGGGAGGGGGAGGGCTGGGAATGGGGGTTGGGGGGGGCCTGAGGACTTGAGCTTCCCTTCCACAGGTGACACCCAGCCCCCCATGAGGCCCCCCCCTTCCCCAAGTGGGGGGGTGCAGCCTCTCTGGGGTGGGGTCGGGGGGGGCGGTTGCCGTGGCACGGTTGCCAGGGTGCCAGGAAGTCACTGGTTTGTCGGGAGACAGTTGCCATAGCGATGGGGGAAAAACCAGCGGGGTCTGTGATGGAAAACTGCAGGGGGGGGTGGATGTGCGCCCCCCCCGCATCTCTCCACCCCCTCAGGGGCAACGATTGCCCCCCCATGGGGCCCTGATGATTCAAACTGGCCCCTTCCCCCCACTCCCCTCCCCCTTGTCCTGCCCCTCCCCCATCCTATCCCCTCCTTGCTACTCCCCCCCCGCCCGGTCCCCCCGCCCCGTGACCCAGATGTCAGGAAGCCTCAGCGCCTGGATTTCAAAAGGGAAAATATCCCGGAGCAGCCGACAGGCTCCGGGTGGGGGCCTGCTCAGCCCGGACCACCCCCAGACACCCATGTGCGCAGGGACGCACACACACACACACACTGTCACACGCGCACGCACACGCACGTGCAGGAGCAGCTGGGGAGAAGCCCTGTAAGAGGCCTTGTGCCATCTGTAGGGAGGGGGCTGGGTGAGTGTGCAAGGGAGGCAGTGTGCACAGGAGAGAGGGCGTGCGAGAGGCTGTGGGCAGCAGAGGAGGGAGGGGCCTGGGCATGTGAGTGTGCATGAAAGGGACCAGGGGAGCGTGCAAGAGGTTGAATGTCCATCCTACATGTGTGTGCAAGAGACTGAGTGAGTGTGCATGGGTGTGAAAGTGCAACAGGCCAGGGGCAGGTGTGAGGGAGCAAACGTTTGTCCCGTGTGCCTGCAAGGGACCAGTCGAGTGTGCAAGGGGCTGAACGTCTCTGTGTGTGCAAGAGGTTTGAGTGTGCGTGAGTATGCAATGGGTCACACAAGTGTGCGAAAGACCAAACATCCATGCCGGGGGGTGTGCACCAGCGTGAGCGAGCGTGCCAGGAGGTAGGTGCAGGCCCTGGTCTGGGGTGTGTGTGCAAGAGGGTGTGCAAGTGGGTGTGCAAAGGGCCAAGTGGGCCAGGGACCAAACTTGCCTATGAGTGTGCGACAGAGGGTTGGCACGCAAAGGTGAAAGGCAACCCGGGTGTGTGCAGGCAAGCGAGTGTGCAAATAATGATGGGTGTGCAAGTGATGGGGGTGTGCAAATGCAGGCGAGGGACTGAGTGGGCAAGGAGCGTTTTGGGGAGGGGACAGTGCAAGCGGGCAAGCCAGCGAACTAAACCCCTTGCACAGACACACACACCTGGTCCACACGCGCACCAGTCTGCGTGCACACCCCCTTGCACGCGTTCCCCCCCCGCAAGGTGCCTTGGTCTTTTGCACGCTCACCCCCTCACCGGCAGACACCCTGAAACACCTCCTGTTGAGAGGTCCCCGTCCCTGCAAACAACCCCCCACCCCTCGGACACTGGACTCGGGGGGGTCACCCCACGGCTCCAGCTCTGACCCCCAACTCCTCAGACCCTATGATCCTGGCTGGGAGCCTGCCACTGTCACCCCAGGCATGGCCTCGGGAGTCAGGGGGGAGCCTGGGGGGGCTAGCAGGGGCTGTGGGTCGGGAGTGAGGGGCACCTGGGGGGGCAGAGCTGGGGGGGGTCAGGAGGCTGCGGGTCGGGAGTGAGGGGCACCGGCAGAGGTGAGGCTGGGGGGGCTGGAGAAGCGGGTCGTGGGTGGGAGCGATTGACTCAGCAATGAACAGCGTGGGAGGGCAGGAGACAGACAGACAGACAGAATGACGGACAGATTGTGTTCGGGGGGGGGCGGGGAGCTGGATTTCACAACACAGAGCCTAAGAGACAGGAGCTGCCCCTCCAAATCCCAGCAGACCGACCCGCACCGGGGACAGGACGGGCCCTGACATTGGGGTCTGTCGCCCGGCGCCGAGACGCGGCCACCTCTGGGGCGGGGTGGCCGGTGACCCAGGGACCCCTCGCCCAGCACCGAGACGCGGCCACCTCTGGGGCAGGACGGCTGGTGACACAGGGACCCCTCGCCCAGCGCTGAGATGCGGCCACCTCTGGGGCAGGACGGCTGGTTCCCCAGGGACCCCTCGCCCGGCGCCGAGACGCGGCCACCTCTGGGGCAGGACGGCTGGTGACACAGGGACCCCTCGCCCAGCGCTGAGATGCGGCCACCTCTGGGGCAGGACGGCTGGTTCCCCAGGGACCCCTCGCCCAGCGCCGAGACGCGGCCACCTCTGGGGCAGGACGGCTGGTGACACAGGGACCCCTCGCCCAGCGCTGAGATGCGGCCACCTCTGGGGCAGGGCGGCTGGTTACCCAGGGACCCCTCGCCCGGCGCCGAGATGCGGCCACCTCTGGGGTGGGGCGGCTGGTGACACAGGGACCCCTCGCCCAGCGCTGAGATGCGGCCACCTCTGGGGCAGGGCGGCTGGTTACCCAGGGACCCCTCGCCCGGCGCCGAGATGCGGCCACCTCTGGGGCGGGGTGGCCGGTGACACGGGGACCCCTCGCCCGGCGCCGAGATGCAGGAGAAAAATTTATCAACCCAAACCCAGGAGTCCTGGCTCCCAGCCCCTCCTGCTCTAACCGCTGGCCCCCCTCCCGAGCCGGGCGAGAACCCCGGAGTCCGGGCACTCACTGATGATGTAGTAATCCTGGTTGCTCTTGAATTCGTGGCCCCACAGGTTGGGGCTGAACTCCTGGAACTTGATGGTGAACCGCACGTCGTGCTCGGGCCGGTCGCACGTCAGCAGCAGGTTGGGGGCCCGCAGGATCTCGCACGCCCGGGCCTGCTCGCCCGGCACCAGGTACAGCTTGTAATACTCGTACTCCTCCGCCGAGAAGGGGCCCGGCGGGCTGGAGCGGGGGCAGATCAGGTCCAGCCGGTCGCCGATCTGCGGGTAGAGGACGTAGCCGCCCGCCGCCTGGAACCTGCCGGAGATGGGGCGTCAGAGAGGGGACCCCAACCCGCGCCCCGCCCTGGGGGCAGATGGGAGCCGGCGCCCGCTAGAGGGGACAGGCCCCTGATTCCCACCCAGCCCCCCCAGGACAGGCGCAGCTTGGTGCCCCCCCCGGGATGGCCCCCGCCTGCTTTGTGACCCCCCCCAGATCCTCTGACTAAGGAGACCCTGACAGAGAGACACAGTCGTTCCCCCCACCCCCACCCCAGCCAAGGCTGCCGATTTTGGGGAACAGGCCGAGACAAAACAGCCTCCCACCTGGGAGCAGGGCCCCTCCCGGTCCTCGTCCGTGTGCAACACCCTCACCCCTCTGCTGGGCCCCCCCGCAGCCCCACACCCAGGGGAGCCACCCAGCCCCACCCCCGCCCAGACTTGGGGGAAAGACCCCCATCAGCTGCCCCTGGTCCCCGAGGGACCTCTCGCGCAGTGCTGAGATGCAACCACCTCTGGGGTGGGGTGGCTCGCTATCGGGGGACCCCTTGCCTGGCGCGGAGATGTGGCCACCTCTGGGGCGGTGCACAGCTCCTATTCTAGTAGGTTGGGGGGCTGGGAGCCAGGACTCCTGGGTTCTCTCCCCGGCTCTGGGAGGGGAGTGGGGACTGCTGGGTTAGAGCAGGGGGGCTGGGAGCCAGGACTCCTGGGTTCTCTCCCCGGCTCTGGGTGGGGAGTGGGGGCTGGGGGGTGAGATTAGGGCGGGCTGGGAGCCAGGACTCCTGGGTTCTCTCCCCGGCTCTGGGAGGGGACTGGGGTCTAGTGGTTAGAGCCGGGGGTGGGAGCCAGGACTCCTGGGTTCTCTTCCTTATCCATGCCAGAGTCAGGGCTAGAACCCAGGAGTCCTGACGGCCACAGGCCTTCAGCCCAAGAGCCAACCCACTGCGTTTTCTCTCTCTAGGACTGGTGGCCTGATTTCGCGGTTCCAGAGAATTCCCCCTGCGTTTCCTCGGCCACCCCGGGCTCTGGAGGCCACGCAACACCACCCCTCACGCCCTCCCCCCACACCCCGCCACCGAAAAGCAAGAGCCGAAAATATCCTGCCGCAGCCGGTGGCCTCTGATCTCTCGGTGCCGGCCCTGTCTGGCATGCAGCCGGTGTCCAGAGGCACCGATCTGCGAGCCCCGCAGAGGCCCAAGGATCTCTCTCGACTCTCGGGGTAAATCCTGGTGAATCGTATTTTCACACGAGACGCACTGATTTCCCACTGGCACGTCCGTCTTGAATACGGGCAAGTGATTTGAAAGCACGCTGACCCACGGCGTTGCAAGGATGCTGGCCATGAAAATATTTGCTGTTTAAGACGATCCACAGCTGTATCGCGCAGAGGGGGTGGACGGTTTGTGGCTTAGGGATTTGGTCAGAGGGCTTGATTTTTCAGTGCTTCACTATGCATTTCTGAGGCCGACATGCTTAAAAACAAGGCCGCCCTAACGAACGCAAGCGGAGGTCGCTTTGAAAATTACCCAGTCGCTTCTCCCCACCCCAAAGCCAGCTGCATCTGAGCCCCGGGTGAGCCCGCTGGGGGGTCGGGGGGGAGCGTTAAAGCTTTTATCAGAAGTCACACGGATCGGCATCGATTCCTGGCCGCAAAACTCTGATCCGCGTAGTTCCTGGACGTTAAAATATTCACCACGTATCATTGCGGATCAAACGGATGGGGCACCCCTCTATTTAATAAGAGACACTCATTTTCAGCGGCCTGGCGCATCCGTCGGGCAGTACACGTGCCTTCCTAATTTTAAGCATTCATGAGGAATAACTCCACCTGCGTTGGAAGGACTGTTACAAACTTCTGGACGGCTTCATAAAAACCGACAGCGATGACCAAGAATAGCCGCAGGAATATTTCCTGTTCCTTCCCGCCCGGGCAGCTAGAAATTGTCCAAGCGGCTTCAAAACCAGGATTCAGGGGCAGGAGTTTGCGGGATCAATCTGAGCTCTGGCTGCGAAAGGGACTCCCAGATTTTTCCGCTTTGGAAACCGTCCGGTTTGAAGATCATTCCAAAAATCGGTCGACGGATTTGACGCCGAAAAACTTCATTGAACGCCCCCGAAAATGGGACACTTTGAACGTCCCGTGAGAGATAACAGATCAAGGGTTTGGCTGGGCTGCAGACACTCACAGGCCTGCGTGCAAGAGAGGAAGAAACCGGTGCCCGGGGAAATGCAAGGGAGAAACCGGTTTGCCAGGAGCCCGGTCCCTCCAATCTCGGGAACGGCCAGATCGTGAGTGTCCCAGTCCCCTAACACACACACACACACACAGACAGAAACAGCTCAGTGCAGAGCATGGCTGAAATGGGCCTAGGAGATTTAGAAGCCTTCCACTGAGTCTCAAGCTGCTAGGTTCCAGTTCCCCCAAAGGGGTTTAGGCACCTCGTCCCCATTGATTTATCCAAATGGCCTAAGCGGTGCTTAATTTGTCACGAAAGAGGCGGAAGTAATTTATTTATATTCATGACTGACGCAGCGAGCCCAGAGGTGCCGGGGCCCTGTCCTGCCAAGCCCTAGCCCAAATGAAGCCCTGGGCTCAAGTGACCTTTGACAATGGGACTTGGCGGTCGGGGCAGATTTTTAAAGCCTTTCAACAATTTGCTCGCCCTAGGCCGGCCGGGCGATCTGCACGCGCACGCGCATGTGTGAGCAATCTAAGCTCGTGCGTGTGTCCAAAATCAACGCCTAAGCAATCCAATGGTTTGCTTTAAAAAGAAGATGGCTTCAAAAAATGGCAAGATTTCTTCCCAGACACACACTGCCAGCCCCCCAAGAGACAGCCAAATTGGTCCCCACACGTAAATGTAGCCAGAGGCTGATCTGGTCTGATATTTTGCGCCATAAAAGAAATATGTTTTATAAAGAAAGTGGCTTTGCTTTTTTCCCCTCTTTAAGTGGCGTCCCCCCGCGTTTTAAGATCCTTTGGGGATGGGGAGGAGGGAAAAACCACCCGGAAAGACGCCGAAAACCACCCTTCTCCCTAGATCTGCAAGGGAGACGGCGAACCCCCTTTTCAGGCGTGGGGGTGGGGGTGGAAATGATTTAGACAAATAGCTCCATTCGCTAGAATCTGTATTTGTTGCTAGGAAGCGCTGACACACGACGATGGGAGCAATTGTAGAGTCTGTGAATCACGGTTATGCTTCATCTTTCTGGCAGCCAGGCTCCGTCCCTGGCCAGGCTCGCCAGCCCATCGAACCCCCTAAAACTTTGTCGTTGTCGCCGGATGGAGAAAGGGGGTTTTGATTGAGCCCGGAGCAGATCCCACACTCGGGTGGTTTAGATGGATCTTGTGTCTGGAATAATATAGCCAGCAGGGAGGAAAATGTAACTTACCGATATATAGGGGCAGAGAGAAATGCCTGCGTTGACCTATTAACACCATGGTCTGGAAACTCGCTCGGCCCTCATAAAGCATAGATCAGCAAACAGAGGCCCCCGTGTGCGGTGATCAAAAATGAAAAGGATCCACAGAGGCTCACAACACAACCCAAGACCCAAAGATCAGTCTCAAGAAGCCATCAGTCTCGAGCGGGATCAATCCATATATTCTGCTTTGAGCCGGGGATTGGACTAGATACCTCCTGAGGTCCCTTCCAACCCTATGATACACACACACCCAGTCAGTCATTTCAAGGGGACATCAAACTACACACAACTTTAAGCAGCTGCCAGTATAAAGCTAAATAAACACACACACACAGAGAATAATTTCAAGGGAATCCCTCTTCCCCTTTCGATACACACACACACACTTGATCTACACACGGAAGGCACCAAAACCAACACCCACAACTGGGAAGAGACACACATTTATATACCGCACCCGTGCAGAGCATCGCTCTTTTCCAAAAAAAAGCCAACCACAACCCAAAATACGACCTTCAAGAGGCCTACCCCAAATTCACACCCATCTCTGGCTCGCCTGCACAAACTTCACCAAAACACCACAATCTCTCTCACATACACACTTGCTTTTGCGCGCTGTCCAGCGTCAAAAAGCCACCAAAATTCCCCCCCCCCGAAACAAACACATCTCACCTTTACACTGAAAACACCGATTTTTCCAGACTTTAAAAAAATATAGAATTATTATAAAGAGCAAAACTGACAATCCCCCGGCACTTTTAGAGGCTGATTTTGTTAAATAAAACATTGTCCTTGATTTGGGGGGGGGAGGGAGGGGAGGATTACCAAGTCCCACCCCCAACACACTTTCCAAAACATGGGTTGACTGAAGAGGGCGAAAGGGAAAGAAAGAAAAGTTTGACAAGAGGATTAAATGGCAGACTTTTGAGGGTGAAATTGACCCAGGTCCTTATAAAACCGGAGTCAGTTACACTTGAAATTGACTAGATTAGGGGAAAACAAAAGAACTTGCAATTTCTCCCCCCCACACACACCCTTCGCCTCTGGGATTTGCAGCCCCAAAATGAATCCCCAACCACATCCAGCGATTTAAAACTTGGGGGTTCTTTCCCTCTGCCCCCCGCCCCAAACCCATCCCCGCTTTATAACAGACAGAGCAGCAAAAACCTGAGGGATTTCACCCCTTTCCCCACTTACTTTTTGTTTGCTGTATTCCAGTATATAGGCTCCAAGCTAACACCCGAAATAATCCACAGTTCCAGCAAGGAAAACAGTAACCCTACATAGATTCCAAGCAATGAAGTCCTCAATGCCATGATTGCAAAGGAAAGGGAATTTTTTTTTACCCCTCCTCTGTGTTTTCTTCTTGAGAGTCTCTCTTTCACACACACACACAAAAATCAAGAGGCTCCCAAACTCTTAGACTTTGCTCCCCTCTGCAAACCCTAGGCTGGGTAAAGTTTTATGGATTTTTTTTTCCCCCCACCCGCCTGGATTTTTCATGCCAGAACTGGAAAGTTTGGGGAGGGGGGCGGTTTTGTGTGTGTGTGTGTGTGTTGTTTTTCCTTCAAGATCCTAATGCCATCTGCAACCTTGGCGAAAAATACATCTAGACACACACACACACACAGAGAGAGATTGCCTCCCCGTCTCTTGTGTGTGTCTTTCTGGTCTGATCTCCTGAGCGGGGAGGACACACTGTTGTAAGACACAAGGAAAGGAGGGAGGGGGAAGGAATTCATTTGAAAGCCCCCCCTGGACTCCTGGTCTTTGGTGAGATTTTTTTTCTTCTTCTTCTTTTCTTTCTCTTTTTTTTTGAAGGTTCAGCATTGAGTAACTCCAGAGATGAGGAGAGAGAATGGGAGTAAGCAGAAAGGAGGAGGAGCAGGAGAAGAGAAGCGGTGAATGGGAAATACTGGAGAAGAGAAAGAGAGACAGGGGCGCGCACACACACAGACACACACAGACACACACACACAGGCTAGGATCTGGAGCCTGGACTTTAAAGAAGATGTGGAGTCAGGATTCAGGTCTAAAATCCTCCCCAATGAGTAGCGTGCACACAAATAAATCCGCAGAGCCAGCCGGCAAGGGTTGCTTGAAGACAGGAATATTTTGCAGGCCTCTCCGCTTCCCTGTCAGGACTGATCAGAGACACAGTTCGCTTCTCGAGGGGAAAAAAAAAAAGAGAGAGAAATCAGGGTCCTTTTCCCGAGCCGCTTTGCGCCGCGAGGAAAGCGAGCAATGTCTCCAAGCTGCGATTTGTTTGTCAAATGCCCAGCCAGGTTCCTTGTGTGCCTGCGTGTAGGGCAAGGTGGCTTTGGGTTAGAAATGTTTCAGAGGAGCAGCCGTGTTAGTCTGTATCCGCAAAAAGAACAGGAGAGGACTTGTGGCACCTTAGGGACTAACCAGTTTATTTGAGCGTAAGCTTTCGTGAGCTCCGGCTCACTTCATCCGATGCATTGGGGATGCATTGGAAATCGGTTTGGGGTGGGAAAGGGACTTGAGCCCCAACGCTGGCAATTTCGCCCCTCGGACCAGGCCGGCTGGGTTTTCCTCGGGGCCCCGAGGCCAGGCAGTCCGGCAGCGTTTGGGGCCTGGGAAGTGGGATTTCTCTGTAAGAATCAGGGGGTGTGTGGGATCGATTAAACAAACAATAACCCCACTCGCTGGCCAAATCTGGCTGGAGAGGAATCCAGCAGCCTGCGAAACCCTGCGTGGATTTGAAGGCCGTTTCCGACCCACTGGTCCCATTGAACGCCGGCCAGAGCGTTTCGCCTTCTCCGAGAACAACTTGCGGATGCTAAACCGGCCGGGAAACCCTTTCGTGAAAAATTTATCCCGGGATCCGCTCGTTTTAAGGGCAGTGGTGGATCCTCCTGGCTGTGGGTCTTCCCCGAGACAGGACTTGCCCGGACTGGGATCTTTGACCGCGGCCCGCTGGGATTTCTTGGCCTGTCGGGCTTCCAGGGTTTTGATGTTCGGGGTCGGGGGTCGAATGGGCCAGGCAGGATCCGGAGGCCGAAGCGGGAAGCGAAGTGGGAGCGGCAGGCGTTGTTGGAGGTTCCCAGATGGGCCTGGGGCAAAGCGGGGTGTGATTTTAGCCTCAGGAGCGGGGAGGGGGATTTTCGACTTGAGGGAAGTTGAAACCCAGTGACACCCCGAAACGAAACCAAACAAGGCTGTGAAGGATTGGACCAATGCCCCCCACCCCGAACCCCAGCGCTTGAGACGGAGTTTGGGGAGCTGGGCAGGTGCCACTGACAGAGGGAAAGGAGCGATCACGGGAGGACGGGCAGAGGCGAGCCTGGTTCGGCCCCCGGCATGGGGGAGGAGAGAGGGGTCTAGTGGTTAGAGTTGCCCAAGGAGCAAGGGGCAGAACTGGGGAGAGAACCCAGGAGTCCTGGCTCCCAGCCCCCCCTGCTCTAACCCACCAGCCCCCACTCCCCTCCCAGAGCCGGGGAGAGAACCCAGGAGTCCTGGCTCCCAGCCCCCCCTGCTCTAACACACCAGCCCCCACTCCCCTCCCAGAGCTGGGGAGAGAACTCAGGAGTCCTGGCGCCCCACAGGCTAGGCTGTAGCCACGTATATCTGAATTTGCTTTGGGAAGGACCCTGTAATTTGGAGGCAAATATTCACAGCGTGAAGCCGCCTGCCCCCCATTGTGCTGTCCAGCACCCCCCACGGGCCAGCACCCCCTACAGGCCAGGAGTGGCTGGTGGCACTTCATGTGTTCAGAGTCCCTGGCCTCACTGATGTCTTGCTAAGCAGGGCTGGGCCAGTACAGGATTTGGAGGGGAGATTGGGGAGCAGGGTGGGGGGCTCAGCAGGGGGCGCTCTCCCCCAGCAGGCAGGGCTGGCCCCAGAGGGCACTGTGGGGCAGGGAGCGCTCTCCCCCGGCAGGTAGGGCTGGCCCCAGGGGGCGCTCTGGGGCAGCGAGCAGGGGGCTCAGCAGGGGGCGCTCTCCCCCGGCAGGCAGGGCTGGCCCCAGGGGGCGCTGTGGGGCAGGGAATGGGGCGGGGGGCTCGGGGGCGCAGTAGGGGGCGCTCTCCCCTGGCGGGGGTGGGGGGGCTGGAGCCCACAAGGAGGGTAGGGGGGAAATATTTGCCCAATGCAAACAGAGGCTGCTGGCGCCATCTGGTGGCTCAATGTGTTAGTGCAGCAAGTCTGCACCAGCAGCGGGGACTGGGGTAGCCAGGAGCTGCCCCCACCCCACAGCACCCCCTGTTGGCAGGGCCCAGGGCAGGAGTAGCCAGGAGCTCCCCCTCCCCACCTCTGCCCCACACCAACTGGGGACATGGCTCCCACCCCGATCTCATCGCCCGCTAGCCAGGGAAGAGGCTGCTTCACCCCCGAACCCCACATCCACACCCCCCCCGCCAGGAGAGCCGGGCAGGTCCGGTGCCGTATGGATCCGGCAGGGGAAGGTGGGATATTGAGACAAGCAAGGACAGGCGCCGGGAGCGAACGTGACAGAAATGCCGAGCGCCGGAGAAAAAGCGGGAATTAAATCCCATTATGGATGGGAAGAGCCCAGACTAGTGCGTGTCATAGCCCCTATAGTGCTAAGAGACCCGGGAGATTCCTCAAGTCCGATCCACACACAACCCATGCTGAGATCTGCCCCCCCCCCAAGGGTAATTAGTTTAGCACAAAAGCCAGAACCTGCTGGCTGAGGAAGACCCTTACAATAACAAATCATTAAGATGTTTTGAGCACCCTGCATACTTGCCTCTCTTTGTTATTGTAGGGTCTTTGGAGCACGGGTGGCAGTGGTCACTTGGTTATTGCCGGGGCTTCTGGGAACACTGGGCCCAAATGTCACTTTGTTATTGTAGGGTCTCCCGGGAGCACAGGGGGCCACCCCTGTCCCCCCATAGCAGCAGCCCCATGGGCCCATCTATCGCTGCATCTCGCCCCCTGCCAGGATCAGACCCAGCAGCTGATCTAGGCCAGTACCGCCCCCCCCTCCCCGCTGCCCCAGATCAGGCTGAGGGGCCCCGCTGGCCAGGTCTCTCGCCCCCGCCCTCGATGCCTCTGGGAAGGGAGTGGGGGCTGGTGGGTTAGAGCAGGGGGACGGGGGCTGGGAGCCAGGACTCCTGGGTTCTCTCCCCGCCTCTGGGAAAGGAGTGGGGGCTGGTGGGTTAGAGCAGGGGGGGCTGGGAGCCAGGACTCCTGGGTTCTCTCCCCAGCTCTGGGAGGGGAGTGGGGGCTGGTGGTTAGACCAGGGGGCCCCCTCCCAGAGCTGGGACAGAGCCCAGGAGTCCTGGCTCCCAGGCTGTTAGGGAACCCAGGAGTCCGGGTCCCTTTAAGGGGGGGGCTCCTGGTCCTGCTTGGTCCCGCCTAATCCCATTTTTGTGACATCACAGGAGGTTGCTGTGGCAACGGGATGCTGCTGGAAACAGGAGACTCAGGTGGGGAGGGAAGGAGGCCGGAAGGTGAGCTCTTAAAGGGACCCCAACCCGCAGAAGGGCCAGGCGGGGGGGCCGGTGACACAGGGACCCCTCACCTGGTGCCGACATGCGGCCAGCTCTGGGGCGGGGCGGCTGGTTATCTGGGGACCCTGGCCTGGCGTCGAGATGCGGCCAGCTCTAGGGCGGGGCGGCTGGTTACCCGGGGACCCCTGGCCTGGCGCCGAGATGCGGCCAGCTCTAGGGCGGGGCGGCTGGTTACCCGGGGACCCCTGGCCCGGCGCCGAGATGCGGCCAGCTCTGCGGGGGGGCGGCTGGTGACCCAGGGACCCCTGGCCCGGCGCCGAGATGCGGCCAGCTCTGGGGCGGGGCAGCTGGTGACCCGGGGACCCCTGGCCCGGCGCCAAGATGCGGCCTCTGGGGCGGGGTCAGCTGTCTATACAAGGATCCCTCCTCCCCTGCCACTCCCCTCCCTGCGGCCGAACCCAGGAGTCCTGACTCACGCCCCCCCCCGGCCCGCAACCTTTCAACGGACACTCATGCCAACTGCTGGCCGGCTGGCACCCTTCCCTCCCGTGGGGCAGAGCTATTTACCCATCTCCAGCTGTGTTTGGACAGCCGCTGCCAAGACAAACCAACCCTGCGCTGGGCCACCTGGCCCCAGACAGCGTCTCTGGGGTGGGTTTCACACGCCTGGGGGTGGGGGAAGGAGGGGGGGGGGGTCGGACCTCCTTGCCCCCCGGTACTGGGACAACTGGGGAGGGATGTAGAGCAGGCAAGGGGGGCGGGCAGATCGTGCCCCCTCCTCCGTCTTCCTTCTTTTCTTTTTCCACGTGGTTCGAGCAGGCCGGGGTCGAAGAGCCCCAGGGCGGGGTGTCGGCCCCAGCTCCCCACCGTCGCCCGCCCCCCAAAAACATACGGGGGGGGGGGGGATGATAAAAAAAGTTTTATGGCTCCAAACGAGCCAGCGAATAGAGACAAAGCTGAGTGCGTTATGTACAAATCCCCTGCGCCAAACAGTGCCCCCCCCCATCGCTCCCCACAGCTCAGCCCCCCACTTTCCCCGACCCATCCGGAGGCCGCATCACGGGGCAGGAGGGGCCGGGTCGTGCCCCCGGCTCTCCCCACACCACCAGAGCTGCAGGCAGTTCTGGCCACGGGCCGGGCGCTGGGGGGGCCCGGGCCCCCCTTCCACGTCCTCCTCGCCGCTGTCCCACGGCTCCGGGAACTCGCGCTGGCCGGACGCGCTGGCCAGCAGGGGCAGGCTGGGGTGCAAGCTGGACAGAGGGGAGACAGGGTCAAGAGGGGCCACCGGCTCCTCCCCCGGACCCACAGCCCCCCCACCCCGGCTCTAACGTGAAGCCCCACTCCCCTCCCACAGCCAGGGAGAGAACCCAGGAGTCCTAGCTCCCAGCCCCCCCACTCTAACCGCTAGCCCCCTCTCCCATCCCAGAGCCAGGGAGAGAACCCAGGAGTCCTGGCTCCCAGCCCCCTCTGCTCTCACCCACCAGCCCCCACTCCCCTCCCAGGGCCGGAGAGAGAACCCAGGAGTCCTGGCTCCCAGCCCCCTCTGCTCTCACCCACCAGCCCCCACTCCCCTCCCAGACCTCGGTCCTCTCCCGGGGAGTCCTGGCTCAAAGCCCCCCTGTTCTAACTCTTCAGACCCCACTCCCCTCCCAGATCTGGGGAGCGAACCCAGGAGTCCTGGCTCCCAGCCCCACATGCCCTAACTAGTAGACACCACTCCCCTCATGGATCTGGGGAGCGAACCCAGGAGTCCTGGCTCCCAGCCCACCCTGCTCTAACCCACCAGCCCCCACTCCCCTCCCAGAGCCGGGGAGAGAACCCAGGAGTCCTGGCTCCCAACCCCCACTGCTCTAACCACAGGCCCCCACTCCCCTCCCAGAGCTGGGGAGAGAACCCCGGCGTCCGGGCCCCCCACCCCAAGGTACCTGATCCCGTTAACGCAGTCCCGCAGGGCCTGGAACTGCAGCGCGGGTTCCAGCAACGGCTCCGTGTCTCCGGTCGGGGGCTGATCCGTGTCCCACACCGAGACCAGCCCCTCCGTGGTACCGCTCAGCAGGAACCGGCCGCTCCTGGGGGGGTAGGGTGGGGTGGGGTGGGGGGGGAACGACACATACCCAATCCGGCACTTAGAGGCTGCAGCTGGGGGGGTTTATGGCTCCCAAGGTTCCTTGGGCTCCTCACCGACAGCGGCTGGGTGTCAGGACGCCTGGGTTCCATCCCCAGACTCCGATAATTATCTGAAAGGGCCTCATTAGGGGCGTTACGGTAGCAGCGTTGCCCCGCTCAGCCCCACGGCGAGCACCCCTTCCCGCCCCCCAGGCAAAGGAAGGCGCCTTACTCCTCTTCTACAGGTGGGGAAACTGAGGCAGGCAGGGAAACTGAGGCAGGCAGCCACAAAGCGATGTGCCTTGGCTCGTACCGAGAGCGGGTGCCGGAGCTGGGGAACAGAACCCAGGAGTCCTGGCCCCCGGGGATGCTGAGGAAGGAGGGAAAAGGTCACTCACGGCTCGAGATCGAAGTAAAGGCGCTGGTTGGTGGCCACGGTGCGGCGCATGGAGAACAGAACCCGGCCCGGGTGCCGCAGGTCCCAGCACAGGATCTCGGGGTCCTGGGGAGGGGGGGAAGGGAGTGAGCCCAGCAGACCCCGCTAGACCCCCCCGGACTCCACCCCCGACCGCAGCCGTGTCTCAGGCCCTGCCCCTCTGTAAGCTCCGCCTACCTTGCGCCCGCCGGTGTAGAGCCGGGTGCCGTTGGGGGCGAAGAGGGCGTGGGTGACGCCGCCCTGGTGGCCCTGCAGCATGGCCAGGGGCGCCCCCTCGGCCCGCGAGTACAGCCCCACCGTCCGGGAGTAGGAGGCGCAGGCGTAGAGGGGCTGGAGCGGGCTGAAGGCGATGCAGGAGATGATGCCGCTCTGCCCCTGTTTCTTCACTGCATCGGGGCAGGGGGACAGGTTAAAAAACCCCCAACCAATCCCCCCGGAACAGCCCTCCCACCCACTCCACTCAGTGCCGTTCCGTTAACTCTGGAACCTAATGGTGACAGGCTGGAAAAAAGTGACACCACCGAGACCTAATCACCTGGTTTAGGCTTGACCCTGCCTGCCCCCCAACCCCTCCAAACCTGGGCGGGGTATTAACTCTGGACCCTAATGATGGCAGTAAACTGCCAGCTCCATTTCACCGCAAAGAGGAGGAGGGGTCGTTCCTCCACCCCCCACAGCCTCCCCTGAGCTGAACGTTGTCATGGGCTCACAGGTCGTCCCCACTCTTGGCCCCATATGGTCCCTGGGGGGCAACCCCCTTCAGTGACAGCCCTTCTCGGGGGTCCACTCTCTTCCGGGGGGGTCACCTGGAACCGCACCTCTCTGAATCTCTCGCCATGGGCCCCCTCAGGGAGTCCACTTGCTCTGGACCCCCACTGCGTCACAAACGGCAACTTCAAATCTTGGGGGCATATTAACCGTGGAGTCTAATGATGGCAGTGAGATGCCTAGTGCCTATTTCACTGGCAGAAGGCGAGCAGCTGGGGCTGACACACACATTTCACCCCCCACGCAAACCCGAGTGGGTCGTTAACTCTGGAACCTAATGATGGCAAACGACCTGATTTCGTTCACTACAGCGGACAGCTCAATTAGATCCACCATCCGCACTCCCCCTATGTAAACATCCGGATTGTTGCGGCAGCAAAGAACAATGGTGACAAAGAACAATTCCCTATTTTTCTCCAGAAGCCCAAGCATCACCCCGAATCCGCCTTCCCTGACCCCCACAGGCCCCTCCTTTCCCTGCCGTGGAAGCGTTAACTCTGAAACCTAATGGCATTTTACAAAGCCAGCATCGTGGTGCCATCCGCCATGGTGGTGCCAGGGGGCGCTCTCACCAAACGTGGGACGGCTCTCGCACACCCGGCCCGGGCGCTCCGTGTCGAACACCCGCACGGTCTTATCGAACCCGCAGAACAGCTGGGAGCCGTCGGGGGTGAAGCAAAGGGAGTGAGCGGCCGTCAGTTCATCCTGGGGACAGACACACAGAGAGGAGCGTCAGGACTCCTGGGTTCCCTTCCCGACTCTGGGAGGGGAATGGGGCCTGGTGGGTTACAGCAGGGTGGGGCTGGGAGCCAGGACTCCTGGGTTCTCTCGCTGGCTCTGGGAAGGGCATGGGGGCCGGTGGGTTACAACAGTGGGGGCTGGTGGCCAGGACGCCTGGGTTCTCTCCCTGGCTCTGGGAGGGGAGTGGGATCTGGTGGGGTTAGAGCAGGGGGGACTGGGAGCCAGGACTCCTGGGTTCTCTCCCCAGCTCTGGGAGGGAAGTAGGGGCCGGTGGGGTTAGAGCAGGGGGGTCTGGGAGCCCGGACTCCTGGGTTCTCTCCCCAGCTCTGGGAGGGGAGTGGGGGCTGGTGGGGTTAGAGCAGGGGGGTCTGGGAGCCAGGACTCCTGGGTTCTCTCCCCACCTCTGGGAGGGAAGTAGGGGCCGCTGGGGTTAGAGCAGGGGGGTCTGGGAGCCCGGACTCCTGGGTTCTCTCCCCACCTCTGGGAGGGAAGTAGGGGCCGCTGGGGTTAGAGCAGGGGGGTCTGGGAGCCCGGACTCCTGGGTTCTCTCCCCAGGGGTGGGCGCAGGGGGGCTGAGCGCCAGGCTCTGTACCCACCAGGTGGTTGTAACTGCGGAACGTGGCCCGCAGGTCCCCGTGAAAAGCGTCCCACACGTGGACGGGGTTGTCACGGCTGCTGCTGGCAAAGCTGCGGGACCACAAGAGAGGCAGAAACGTGAGTGGGGGGGTCAGAGGAGAACAACTGGGAAGTGTATGACGGGGGGGGAACAAGCACCCCTAGAGGTGACAGGCCCGTGCCCCATTCCCCGCCCCCCGGAGCCAGCCAGTCCCTGGGCCGGATGGGAAAGGGCTCCACCCCCTTCCCCGTGGGGCAGCAGGGGGCGCCCTCGTGGCCGCAGCATTTACAAGCAGGTGGGCGGGTCCGCGGAGCTCATCAGCGGGAACCAGCAGTAGTCGTAGACGGTGTCTCCCTCGGCCATTCGCAGCACGGGGCTCTGTGGGGAGACAGACCCACGGACAGTCAGGCCGCCGCCCCCCGGAGCCACAGGGCGGGGGCAGGACTCCTGGGTTCTCTCCCCGGCTCCGGGAGGGGAGTGCGGCCTAGTGGTTAGAGCGGGGGTGGGGGCTGGGAGCCAGGACTCCTGGGTTCTCTCCCCGGCTCCGGGAGGGGAGTGCGGCCTAGTGGTTAGAGCAGAGGGGGGGTCTGGGAGCCAGGACTCCTGGGCTCTCTCCCCAGCTCTGGGAGGGGAGTGGGGGCTGGTGGTTAGAGCAGCGGGGGCTAGGAGCCAGGACTCCTGGGTTCTCTCCCCGCCTCTGGGAGGGGAGTGGGGGCTGGTGGGTTAGAGCAGGGGGGACTGGGAGCCAGGGCAGGGGGGACTGGGAGCCAGAACTCCTGGGTTCTCTCCCTGGCTCTGGGAGGGGAGTGGAGGCTATTGGGGAAAACCGGTCCCCCACCCACCCATTTGCACCAACACAGTTCCACACCACACGGGGTGTGTGTGTGTGTGTGTGACTGTCCCTTTAAGAGCCCCTCCCCCTCCCCGCCGCCCCTCTCCCCTACCATCTCGGCCACGGCCCCCCACTCCTGGCCGTAGAGCTCGGGGGGCAGGTTGTAAATGCGCAAGGTGTTGTCGGCGCTGTTGGTCAGGAGACAGGAGCCGTCGGGGGCCCTGCGGAGAGGGGGGCACAGCCAGGCCATCAGGGCGCCCCCATCCCTGCCCAGAACGGGGGAGAGAACCCAGGTGTCCTGCTCCCAGCCCGGCCCCCCCCTTTAACCACTAGACTCCACTGCCCTCCCAGAGTCTCAGTTTCCCCTCCCATCCATGTGTATTTAGGCTAAAGGCCCTGTGGGGAAACAACTGCCCTGAGCACCCAGCCCATTACGGGGACCCCCCCCGATCCCAATTCGGGGTCCCCTCAATCCCAGCAGCCCCCACTCTCACGGAGTCCTCAGGTCTGGTGTGTCTGGGACCTGCTCCTGGGGCTCTGTGCACCACCAGGGGGTCCCCGATCTCCTCAAGGGGGCTGTGTTTGACACTCAGCTCCCCAGGGGGGGCAGGGGCAGAGGATCCCTGGTCAGAGCCCCGAGATGTGACCCCAAATATCCACACCCCCCCCCGCCCCAGCCCCTGACACCAGGGCCCGGCCCAGCATCCTACCACTTGCAGCCCTTGAGGAAGTTCTCCGGCATGCTGCCGTATTCGCCCCAGGCCCCCGTCAGCAATTTGGGGGGCCCCAGGAACTCGTAGCCCGGCAGGCTGGGGGAGAGACAGAGGGGGGGAGACATTGGTACAGAGGTCACCCAGCCCCCCGGCTCTAACCACTGGACCCCACTCCCCTCCCAGAGCTGGGGAGAGAACCCAGGAGTCCTGGCTCCCAGGCGCCCCCCCCTCTGACCCACCAGGCCCCACTTCCCTCCCGGAACCCAGGAGTCCTGGCTCCCCGCCCCTGCCGGCCAGTCTAACCATTAGGCCCCGGCCTCTAACCACCCCGGTGGATCGGGACACCCCGACCCAGCCCCTGCTTGGCGCCAGCGATCAGAACCGGGCGCTCCCCGCGCCCCGGAGACCGGAGGCTCCGTGTGTGGGGCCCGAGCCAACGCCCGGCACAAGGGGGGACCCGGCTCGTCACCCCGTCCCTTACTAGTACTCCTCTTCCCACTCCGGTTCCTGTCCTCCGTCCTCCGGCACTTCGCTCCCTGCTTCCGCCAGCCCCTGTCCCCCAGCCGGCTCCCCGCCGGGGTCCTCCTCCGGCCTGGATCCCGCCCCCGGCGCCTGGCCCCCGGGGGAGCCGTTCTGCCGGGCCAGCTTGGCGGGGGGCTCCGGGGACCCGGGGTCTCCCCCGGCTGGATCGTCCGCCCCGGTACCGTCAGCGAGCGTCCCTGGCTCCATCGCCCGGGGGCTCAGCTGGGCGGGTGGCGGGGAGCGCGGGGGGGGGCCGACTCTGCTCCTGCGGGTGCTGCAGCGGCCGACGAGCCCCGGTGAGTCGGGCATCCCCAGAGCGCGGGCGCCTGCCAAGGCAGGAGACAAAGGGTTAATGGCAAGAGAGAACCCAGGAGTCCTGCCTCCCAGCCCCCCCTACTCTAACCCACCAGCCCCTGCTCCCCTCCCAGAGCCAGGGAGAGAACCCAGGAGTCCTGGCTCCCAGCCCCCCCTGCTCTAATCACCAGCCCCTGCTCCCCTCCCAGAGCCAGGGAGAGAACCCAGGAGTCCTGGCTCCAAGACCCGCCCCCCCAGACCACGTGTCCTCTCTTCCCAGCTGCAATCCGGGCTCTTACCCAGGGTAGGTGGAGAGGAGAAGGGTGTTCGGGTGTGGATGGACGGGCCCACTCTCTCCTGGGGGGTGGTATATGGACGAGCCCACTCTCTCCCCTGGAGAAGGGGGATGGACGAGCCCATTCTCTCCCGGGGGGGGGAATAGATGGACGGGCCCACTCTCTGCCGGGGGGGGGGGGTGTTATATGGACGGGCCCACTCTCTGCCGAGGGGGGGTGTTATATGGACGGGCCCATTCTCTCCCGGGGGGGGTGTTATATGGACGGGCCCACTCTCTCCCCTGGAGAAGGGGGATGGACGGGCCCACTCTCTCCCGGGGGGGGGAACAGATGAACGGGCCCACTCTCTCCCGGGGGAGGGTGTTATATGGACGGGCCCCGTTACCTCCCAGGTTCTCGCTCCGACAGCACAAGCCGCTCAAGGGCTGGAGGCGGCCATGACAGCACCAGGCTCCGCCCGCTCGGTGAAGATCTCGCGAGACGTGGCTGGAAACTCCGCGAGATCAGAAACCCTCGCTCTCACTTCGCCCCCGCCCACCCCAGCTTCCCCCACATCCCGCGAGATCTCAGGCCCGGGCCACACTCCTCCGCACATCCCGCGAGATCTCAGCCCCTCGCCACACTCCTCCGCACATCCCGCGAGATCTCAGCCCCTGGCCGCTCTCCTCCGCACATCTCGCGAGATGTTGGGCGGGAGGGATAGCTCAGTGGTTTGAGCACTGGCCTGCTAAACCCAGGGTGGCGAGTTCAATCCTTGAGGGGGCCATTTAGGGATCTGGGGCAAAAATTGGGGATTGGTCCTGCTTTGAGCAGGGGGTTGGACTAGACACCTCCTGAGGTCCCTTCCAACCCTGATCTTCTAGGATTCTGTGACCCGCTCGCCCTTCGGCCCTTCCCTCCCCCCCCCGGTGACAGCACCCAGGTGCCCCCCCCCAGGGAGGCCATGGGGGGGTTGGAACCTCTGGGTGCATCAAACCCCCCCCCCCCAGGATGATGGGGACCTGTCCGGGGGCCCTGGCAGGAGTCGGGCGGGACCGGGGGGGGGGAGTCTCGTGCGGTGGGTTCTGGGGGTTGGAGGGGAGGCTGGTGGGGGGCGAGGGGGGAGCTGCAGGGGGCTGAAGGGACCCAGCGGGGTGGGGAGTCTGGTGAGGGGGCAAGGGGGAGGCTGGAGGGGGGAGCTGGGAGTGGAGGCTGGAGGGGGGAGCTGGGGGGCCCAGCGGGGAGTGGAGGCTGGAGGGGGGAGCTGGGGGGGGGAAGGGGCCCAGTGGGGGGTGGAGGCTGGAGGGGCCCAGCGGGGGGTGGAGGCTGGAGGGGGGAGCTGGGGGGGGGAAGGGGCCCAGCGGGGAGTGGAGGCTGCGGGGGGGGGAAGGGGCCCAGCGGGGAGTGGAGGCTGGAGGGGGGAGCTGGCGGGGGGGGAAGGGGCCCAGCGGGGAGTGGAGGCTGGAGGGGGGAGCTGGCGGGGGCCCAGCGGGGATCCTGGCCGGGGGGGCCGGAATGGGACACAGGGGCTGGGGGGGGCCCAGTCCGGTCTACGGCAGGACAAAGCCGGACGGTATCTATGAGGGACCTGCTGGTGTCGGGGGAGCCCTGTGCACCCAGGGGGTTCCCTGCATGGCTCACCCACCCCCCCACGTCGCTGAGCTCCCGAGAAGAGGGGGGTCCGGGAATACTTTGGCTCGTGGAATACTTTATTAGCAGGTAAGAAACCCACAGCAGAGCACCCCGCCACCCCCCTGCTCCGACCCGGGACTGTAACAAACAGGGGGTGTCCTCTAACGCCCCACTGCGGCTCCCCGGATGCCTGGGTCCCTTCCTTCCATGCTGGCTGAGGCCCTCTGCAGCTTCCTGGACTCCTGGGTCCCTTTCTCCCAGGCCAGCTGAGTTCCTCGGCAACTCCCTGGACGCCTGGGTCCCTTCCTTCCAGACCGGCAGAGTCGTCTGGGCTGGGGCCATTTGCTCTGTGTCCGTGTGGCGTCTGCCTAGCCTCGGACTTCTTACAAAGCCAAACAAGAACCCAGGAGTCCTGGCTCCAAGCCCCACTCCTCCCCTGCCCCTGCTCCAAGCCACTAGGTCCCACTCAGAGCTGAAGAGAGAACCCAGGCGTCCGGGCTCCCAGCCACCGTGCTCCTTGGCATGTTTGTTCAGAGGGCCCCATTCACGACCTTCACAAAGTTTTTTGGCTGGAATTTCCTTCGGTTTTTTGGGGGGGGTTGGTTTGTTTCAGGCTGTCCTCGGGGGGCGCCCCCTGGTGGCTGGGGCAGAGTCCTGCATCCTCCCCAGTGATGAGACCCTTCCAGGATGCACCCCAAAATCACAGCCCTGGGATTGCTCCAGACTTTCTGGACGCCTGGGTCCCTTCCGGCCTGGTCCCTCCTCTGCAGCACCCCGGACGCCTGGGTCCCTTCCGGCCTGGTCCCTGTGCAGCTCCCCGGATGCCTGGGTCCCGTCTGGCCAGATGCCTGGGTCCCTTCTGGCCTGGTCCCTCTGCAGCTCCCCGGATGCCTGGGTCCCTTCCGGTCTGGTCCCTGTGCAGCCCCCTGGATGCCTGGGTCCCTTCTGGCCAGATGCCTGGGTCCCTTCTGGTCTGGTCCCACTGCAGCTCCCCGGATGCCTGGGTCCCTTCTGGCCTGGTCCCTCTGCAGCTCCCCGGATGCCTGGGTCCCTTCCGGCCTGGTCCCTGTGCAGCTCCCCGGATGCCTGGGTCCCTTCTGGCCGGACGCCTGGGTCCCTTCTGGCCTGGTCCCTGTGCAGCTCCCCGGACGCCTGGGTCCCTTCTGGTTTGGTCCCTGTGCAGCTCCCCGGACGCCTGGGTCCCTTCTGATCTGGTCCCTCTGCAGCTCCCCGGACGCCTGGGTTCCGTCCTCGCCTGGGGAGTGGGGGTGGCCGGCCTCGCTAGAGGCGGACCAGGCCCAGGAAGGTCCCGTGCGGGCTGAGGTCGAGGGACGCGTTGGCCCGGGGCACACGGAGACTCAGCTGGTCCCCGCGCTGCAGCTGGAAAACACCTGGGGGGGGGGGGGGGTCATCATTGGGGGGAACCCCGGCGAGCCCATCCCCCTCCTTCTGCCGGACAGCCCCCCCCGTTCCCTCTAACTGCCCCCCCAGTGGCTGCAAATCCCTCCTCCCTGGGTGGTCTCCCCCCCGGCACCCCCACTAGCTGCAACCCCCCCCCATGCCTGGATCCCCCCCCTCACCTCCGCTGTAGCAGCTGTTGTAGGCCTGCTCCGGCTCGCGGGGCATGCTCTGAACACACCGCAGGAGGATCTGCCCCGGCCCCCCGGCCGACGCCCGCCACAGCACCTGCCCCATGGTGAACGTGGGGTCGTGGAACAGCACCTGGGGGGCAGCAGGGAAGAGGGGGTGAGGATTGGGCCGGGTGTTGCAGGGAATGGGGCAGGCCTAGGGGGCGCCGGCTCCCCTCCAGCCCCAGGCCGGGGACTGCCTGGCTCGGGGGGGCGGGGAATGGGGCAGGGGCCTGTCCCCTCTAGGGGGTGCCGGCTCCCCACCCCCGCCCCAGGGCGGGGACTGGCCCTTACCTGGCTGTAGACAAGGTACAATCCCGTCTGCTTCACGGTGACGTCTGGCCCAGTCACGTCCAGCGCCCGGCCCTGCTGCAGGAAAGGCTGCCACCAGATCTCAGTCATGTCCCCCTCGTCTGTGGGGGAGATGGGGGGCTGTTAGCGCTCCCAGTCCCCCTGCTCTAACCACCAGCCCCCACTGCCCTCCCAGAGCCGGGGAGAGAACCCAGGAGTCCTGGCTCCCAGCCTCTCCTGCTCTAACCCATCAGCCTCCACTCCCCTCCCAGAGCCGGGGAGAGAACCCAGGAGTCCTGGCTCCCAGCCCCCCTGCTCTAACCACCAGCCCCCACTGCCCTCCCAGAGCCGGGGAGAGAACCCAGGAGTCCTGGCTCCCAGTCCCCCTGCTCTAACCCACCAGCCCCCACTCGCTTCCCAGAGCCAGGGAGAGAACCCAGGAGTCCTGATGGTCAGCATGGGTCACCCAGGGAAGGGGGATGTTGGGGTGGGGTGTGTGTGGGGGGGGGGGACGACAACTCACTGTTGGTGGAGCGATGGCTCGGGGCCAGGTGGAGAACCGAGCGTTTCCCTAGGAGTGAGGTGGAGAGACAGAGACGGTGACTTGCCAGCTCCCCTCCCCACAACCTGCCCCTCCTCTCACCCCTGCGCCCCTTTGCCCCACGGCTGCTGGAGCCCGGATCCACTGGGAACTTAAACAGCCCTACCAAGTGGCACTGGGATCCCACTGCTCACACCAAGCGGTGTGACCCTAAGGGCGTGTCTGATCGCCCCAGATCCGCTGCCTGCACCATGGGTCAAAGCCTGAAGTCTCCACCCCAGGTGCCAACCCCAGAGCATCTCGCGCCACACGGCAAAAGACATGTGGGTTAATGGAGATAATCAGCGTTCGATCCCACCGCTGACACCAGCTCAATTTGGTGATCCACAGCGGGGGAGGGGCGCGGGGGCAACAGCTCTTACCAGAAACTGACCTGGGGGTAAAAATTGGGAACAGAATCTAGGCCTGAGTGCATTGTAAGCAGGAGTGACTCTGGATTGACCCAGGGAGGCAGCTGAGATTTGCATCTGGCCTTTCCCCTGCTGAGTTTGTCACTTTCTACTTTCACTTCTCAATGTCCCGTTCCCCACATCGCACGCGCACACACACACACACACACACACACACAGAGCGCGCGCGTGCGCACACGCGCACACACGCACAGAGGGGACAGGCCCCATTCCTCACCCCCCCCCCCCCCCCCCCCCCCGCGGGGACACCCGTTAACAGCTGCAGCCACTTGTCACTCTCGCTTCATCCCCAGCCACTCACTGTGTTGCTGTCGGTGGTCCTGTTCCCTGGAGCTCCCCTCGGACCCTCTTTTCCCCCTTCGCCAAACCGGGGGGGCTTGGACCCCCGCAGCCTGAGGGGGCTCCAGCTCCCCGGGCGCCTGAACCGGGAGCAGACAGGAGAGGGTTAACCCTGCAAAAAATCCCTTGGCACCAGCCCCCACTCCCCTCCCAGAGCCGGGAGAGAACCCAGGAGTCCTGGCTCCCAGACCCCTCTGCTCTAACCCACGAGCCCCCAGTCCCCTCCCGGAGCCGGGGAGAGAACCCAGGAGTCCTGGCTCCCAGACCCCTCTGCTCTAACCCACCAGCCCCCACTCCCCTCCCAGAGCCAGGGAGAGAACCCAGGAGTCCTGGCTCCCAGCCCCCCTGCTCTAACCACCAGCCCCCACTCCCCTCCCAGAGCTGGGAGAGACCTCAGGAGTCCTGGCTCCCAGCCCCCCCTGCTCTAACCCACCAGCACCCGCTCCCCTCCCCGAGCCAGGGAGAGAACCCAGGAGTCCTGGCTCCCAGTCCCCCCTCCCGCAGCCCCCACTGCCCTCCCAAAATCGGGAAGAGAACCCAGGAGTCCTGGCTCCCAGCCCCCCCTGGTCTAACCACCAACCCCCACTCCCCTCCCAGAGCTGGGGAGAGAACCCAGGAGTCCTGGCTCTCAGCCACCCCCTGCTCTAACCACCAGCCCCCACTCCCCTCCCAGAGCCAGAGAGAGAACCCAGGAGTCCTGGCTCCCAGCCCCCCCTGCTCTAACCCACCAGCCCCCACTTCCTTCCCAGTGCCAGGGAGAGAACCCAGGAGTCCTGGCTCCCAGACCCCCCTGCTCTAACCACTAGAGCCCACTCCCCTCCCAGAGCCAGGGAGAGAACCCAGGAGTCCTGGCTCTCAGCCACCCCCTGCTCTAACCACCAGCCCCCACTCCCCTCCCGGAGGCAGGATTAATTGGGTTGCTGCATGGCGCCCAGGAAGTGAAGTTCATTCAAAGATCATCCAGATTTCCCTGCAGAGTTACAGGGAAGTGACCGGGGGTGGGGCCGGGAGCCCGGACTCCTGGGTTCTCTCCCCGGCTCTGGGAGGGGAGTGGGGGCTGGTGGGTTAGAACAAGGGGGGCTGGGAGCCAGGACTCCTGGGTTCTCTCGGGGGCCCTGGGAGGGGAGTGGGGGCTGGTGGTTAGAGCAGGGGGGCTGGGAGCCAGGACTCCTGGGTTCTCTCCAGGGCCCTGGGAGGGGAGTTGGGGGCTGGGGGGTTAGAGCAGGGGGGGCTGGGAGCCAGGACTCCTGGGTTCTCTCCAGGGCCCTGGGAGGGGAGTGGGGGCTGGGGGGGTGGGATTCTCTACATTCCTTTCCGCCATGCGGGGCTTTCCCAGGGAGGCGGGTTGTTTCCGCCTCCCCGCCGAGCGCTGAAGGTCGGTGCCGGGTTAGTGTTTGCGGCTCCCCCCAGCCCCGCTCCTACCCCCCACCGCGCCGAGGGGGGGGAGGGGGCCGCTTAATCTTTAACCCTTCAGGGGTCTCCCCCGGCTGCTGCCCCATGGAGGAGAAGGGGGAAGCGAGAGCAGAGCCCTGGTAAGTTTCACCCCCCACCTCCCCTCCCAGAGCCGGGGAGAGAACCCAGGAGTCCTGGCTCCCAGTTCCCCCTCCCGCAGCCCCCACTGCCCTCCCAAAATCGGGAAGAGAACCCAGGAGCCCTGGCTCCCCCCCAACCACCAGACCCCGCTCCCCTCCCAGAGCCAGGGAGAGAACCCAGGAGTCCTGGCTCCAAGCCCCCCCCCCCCGCTCTAACCACTAGCCCGCACTCCCCTCCCAGAGCCAGGGAGAGAACCCAGGAGTCCTGGCTCCCAGCCCCCCCCCCCCCGCTCTAACCACTAGCCCTCACTGCCCTCTCATTTGGATCAGTGTTGAGGGGTCTCACCTGCGTCTCTCCAGGGGGCCTGGTCTCTCCCGTCCTGGCGGCCACCAGCTCCCCCCGGAGCTGGACCAGTTCCCGGCGCAGGGCTCCCAGGTGGGCCTGCTGGGCCATGAGGGTTATAAGACAGGCTAGCACCCCCAGCGCTGCGCCCCCCCCTAGCCACAGCGCCCCCAGTGCCTGGTGCCCCGGGGCCCCGGCCATGAGGGCTGGGGAGAGTCACCTCCCCCGCACTTTGCCCCCTCACCTGATCCCCCCAAGCCCACTCCCAGAGCCCCCCCCTTGCTAGCTGCTCCCCCAAATCCTTGCCCAGATGGCCCCAAATCCCCCTTCCACAGCCCCTCACCCCCTCCCTAGCCACATCCACAAATCACTCCTCTACACCCCCAAAAATCTCACTCCCAGAGCCCCCTTCCCCCTCCCTAGCTGCTCCCCCAAATCCTGTTCAAATCCCTCCTCGAAAACCCCCAAACTCCCATTCCCAGAGCCCCCCTCCCCCTTGCTAGCTGCTCCCCCAAATTCCTGCCTGGACACCTCCAAAATCTCCCCCTGCCTGTTCTCAAAGCCACCCCCCCCAAATCTCCCTGCCTACCCACCCCCCAACCTCTCCGGAGCCCTGCCCCAAACCTGCCCCTCCCTGGCAGGGTCAGCAAGGCCTGGGATGGCCAAGGGGGGTGCAGCTGGGATCTGGGGGTGCTTTGCAGGTTCCAGGGGGTGGCCGGTGAGCAGCCGGTGAGCCCCGGGCTGTGGCCGGCTAGTGGCGGGTGCTGGCGTCGGGTTCTTGCGTAAGGGGACGTGGGGAAGAGGGCGTGGGGCAGGAAACCGACGGGTGCCCGGGGCCTTCCAGCTGTATCCGTCTGCCAGCTGGCAGGGACCATTAGACCCCCCAACGTCGAATGGGTGGGGGGATGCCCCCACTTCAGATCCCTGTGGGTTCCCCTGAGGTCCCCCCCAAATCTTTACCCCACCCTGTGAAATCCCCCCTAAAATCCCTCAATTGAGGTGCCCCCAAATCTCTGCCCCCAAAACCTTCCTCCCGTGGGGAGGTCACCCGCAAGTCTCTGCCCCCTGAAATCTCTCCCCCCAACCTTTACCCCTCTGTGGAGGTCACCCCCAAGTCTCTGCCCCCTCTGAGCTCACCCCAAATTTTCCAGGGACCCCCCAAATCCATCCCCAAATGTCCAGGCCCCCCTTTTGCCACAGGCCTCCAGAACTTAGTCACCCCCTGATTTCTATGACCCCCTAAAAAATTATTCATATTTGCATAGGAAGGATGAATGCGCTGAGGTCCCAGGGTGTTGGCAACAGCTGGGAAACCTCCCCGCCCCCCCAAAGAGACTAGAACCCAGGAGTCCTGGCTCCCAGCCACCCTGCTGTAACCACCAGCCCCCACTCCCCTCCCAGATCCGGGGAGAGAACCCAGGAGTCCTGGCTCCCAGCCACCCTGCTCTAACCACCAGTCCCCACTCCCCTCCCAGATCCGGGGCGAGAACCCAGGAGTCCTGGCTCCCAGCCACCCTGCTCTAACCACCAGCCCCCACTCCCCTCCCAGAGGCAGGGAGAGAACCCAGGAGTCCTGGCTCCCAGCCACCCTGCTCTAACCACCAGCCCCCACTCCCCTCCCCGAGCTAGAGACAGAACCCAGGAGTCCTGGCTCCCAGCACCCCCATGCTGTGCCCGCACTGGGCTGCTGCCTACCCCACATCTGTCTGCAGCCCCCTCCCAACCAATATTCCCCTGGGCCTTTTGAGCCGAAAGCACTCGCCAGGTTGGGTACACAGGGACCCCTCGCCTGGCACTGAGATGCGGCCACCTCTGGGGCGGGGCGGCTGGTGACCCGGGGACCCCTCGCCCGGCGCTGAGTTGTGGCCACCTCTGGGGCGGGGTGGTGGTTGTGATCACCCACGTTCGGGCTTTCTCAGGAATGGAAGTGTGTGATAATCAGTTTGTTCTGGTGAGTGAGAACACAAGATAAGCTACTGCAGACCTGACCCAGCCACCCACGCGGGTGCCAGGTCTGGGAAAGCCATCGATCCGGGGCTTAGCGGCCTTCACCCCACGGGTCAGGATCGAGGGGCCCTGGTGGGGTTGGGCGGGCGGGGGGCCTGTGGGTCAGGACAGAGAGGGGGTGCGGAGCTGAGGCCTGGGGAGCTCGGAGGTGTATGTCCCTGGGCGGATGGATGGAGGGGTCCTTGAGGAGAGCTGGCCGGCTCATGGTTGGGGGGTGGAGGTAGACAGATAAAAGGTGTAACCCCCCCTTTCTCCTCACGATATCATGTGAGCCAATGTATGAGCAGCGTTCGCTGGGGCACCTGCCCCATAGCACCTACTGCTGGCTCAGTGGGACGCTATTGAGGCCTGCCTCAGTTTCCCCAAAACAAAGCCCCCCTCCCTCTCCTTCTGGCCTATTAAGCTCCGCACGAAGCCTTTTGAAAGAAAACTCATACCTGGTTCTCTGGGCCCAGTGGCCTCTTCCCGTGGCTCCTGGCTTCCTCTGGGCACCGTCTGCTGGCACCCGTCTCCGCCTTTATAAGCTGCCCATTTGGGCAGCTGGTAATGAGTCTAGCTGCCCGGGGCTCGGCCTCCCTTCTCGCACCCTGTGACAAACCAGTTCATGGCTGTTTTCAGCTGTTTTGCTCGACCGATGGCCCCGGCTGCGCTAACTGATCCAGCTCAACGGAAGGAGCAACTAAGTGTGTTGCGAGTGCAGTGAGAGCTGAAACTGCGGAAAGCCACCGCCCAAGGTGCTAAGCCCTGCGGATGGAGGCGTTTCCCTGGGAGTGATGGCTAAGGGCATGGGCTGAGGGACGACAGGTCGCCACTGTCTGCGCGCATGTGAGAGACAGAAAGCGAGGGAGGCAGGTGGGGAGAGTCACCCGGAGAGGAAGTCAAGAGGCAGAGATCCTTGGGGCTCAGGACCAGCCAGAGAAGTGGGCCTGGGGATTTCTGAGCCAGGAAGCTAGCTGTGGCCGTCAGTCTCCGCCATGGCCAGGGAGGTGGGCCGGTGTTGGCCGTTCGTGGTAAAATAAATGGGTTGGTACCGAAGAACAAACCTGAGTCAGATCATCCATTTCTTCTACACGAAACACCCCTGCCCCGATATAGACCTGGGGAGAGAACCCAGGAGTCCTGGCTCCCAGGCCCACCGCCCTGCTCTAACCACTAGCCCCTGCTTCCCTCCCAGAGAACCCAGGTCCAGTGATTCACCACAGACGAGGCCACGGTATTTTAATTATCTTTAATAACCATTTCTGCTATAAAATACTCTGTGTCCCAAACCCCCCCGCCCCCCCCCCCCCACCGGGGTGTGTGTGGGTGTGTGTCCCCTCCATGGGCGGGCGTCACCGCCACTGGGACGAGTTCATTGGCCCGCCGCAAGGCCCCGCCCACCCACAGCACAGCCTGTCAGGCAGCGGTGGTCCTGGTGTGCTTTTGGCCGCCCGGGCGGCGGGCGAGGTGGGCAGGCCGGCCAGCTGAGGGCATCCGTGCGCCCCCTGGTGGCAGCTGGGGCACTGCGCCCCCCCCCCCCAGCCAGTGGGAGGATGTGTCTGTGCGCCCCCTGGTGGCAGCCAGGGGCCCTGCGCCCCCAGCCAGGGGGAGGATATGTCCGTGCACCCCCTGGTGGCTGCAAGGGGCACTGCGCCCCCCCAGTGCCACTTTCCCCTGCTGCGGGGGGAAGGGCTTTGGCTGGAGTGGGTGTTTTATCCCCGCCCTGAGCGTTGGGGACAGGAAGAGCTGGGGAGAGAACTCAGGAGTCCTGGCTCCCTGCCCCTGCTGCTCTGACCCACCAGCCCCCACTCCCCTTCCAGAGGCGGGGAGAGAACCCAGGAGTCCTGGCTTCCAGCCCCCGCTGCTCTAACCACCATCCCCCACTCCCCTCTCAGAGCCAGAGAGTCCTGGCTCCTCACCTTGTGGGGTGGGGGGCTACCCAGACTTTAAATGCACCCCCACCCCCACAGTGGAGCTGCAGCAAAGGAATTTGGGGGGGTCTCCGGCTGGATGGGCAGGGATCTCGCCAGGGTTCGGGGGAGGCACTGGCCACCATCCAGAAGCGGGGAGTGGCATGGATCAGAACCCCGCCCACACAATGCTGCGTGGGTTGTGTGCACCGCCCCCCCCCGCCCCCCGCAAGACGCCGGGGTCTAGGAGAAGCTGAGGGGACGGGGTGGGCAGGAGGGCGCAGTACAGTGGGATCCGATACGAAGCAACCGGGAGCCAAACTGGGCCCACTGGTGTGATCAAGAACACGGGACCCTGCTTCCTTCCCAGAGCTGGGGAGAGAACCCAGGAGTCCTGGCTCCCAGCCCCCCCTGCTCTATCCCACCAGCCCCCACTCCCCCTTCCGGAGCCGGGGATAGAACCCAGGAGTCCTGGCTCCCAGCCCCCTCTGCTCTGGCCACTCAACACCACTGCTCTCCTGGGGAACCCAGGAGTCCTGCCCCGCCGCTCCCGGGCTCAGTGCACCTGGAAGAGCCCGAAGAAGGTGAGGTAGTGCTCGGCCTTGAGCCTCACGCCGGGGATGGTGCGGATACGCAGGGCGGAGGGCGGCTGGAGGAGCAGGAGCCCGGAGACCTGGCAGACGCGCAGTTCGGGGTCCTGGGGGCCAGCGCTGGTCGGGGGGAACTGCTCCAGGCACCGCAGGGCCAGCACCCCGTCCACCACCACATCCAGCTTCATGTACACCGTCCGGCCCTCGTTGAAATGCACCTGCCGGGGGCAGAGGGGGGCAGTAGAACCCAGGAGTTCAGGCCCCTGCCCCCACTCCCCTCCCAGAGCCGGGAAGAGAACCCAGGAGTCCTGGCTCCCAGCCCCCTCTGCTCTAACCCACCAGCCCCCACTCCCCTCCCAGAGCTGTGGAGAGAACCCAGGAGTCCTGGCTCCCAGCCCCCCCCTGCTCTAACCACCAGCCCCCACTCCCCTCCCAGAGCTGGGCAGAGAACCCAGGAGTCCTGGCTCCCAGCCCCCCCCCCCCGCTCTAACCACCAGCCCCCACTCCCCTCCCAGAGCTGGGCAGAGAACCCAGGAGTCCTGGCTCCCAGCCCCCTCTGCTCTAACCCACCAGCCCCCACTCCCCTCCCAGAGTGGGCAGAGAACCCAGGAGTCCCAGCTCCCAGCCCCCTCTGCTCTAACCCACCAGCCCCCACTCCCCTCCCAGAGCTGGGCAGGAACCCAGGAGTCCCAGCTCCCAGCCCCCGCCCCCAGAGAACCCAGGTGTCCGGCCGCCACTCACCTGGCAGTACAGATAGTACAAGCCCCTCCGGAGGACGGCGAATTCCCCTCTGGCCAAACTGTAGCGCAAGGGGCTGGTGGCATTGAGCGGCGTCTCCTCCCAGCCCCCGATGGTCCCGTCAGGCCCTGGCGTGGTGGGGCAGGGGGAGGGCAGGTGTATTACACATTAGATTCCCCCCCGCCACCCTCAAGACCGAGAGCTGCCCTGGCCCACCCCTCTGCTCGGCTCCCCCAAACCCCACTCCCACCTTCTCTGCCCACACCCCTAGTTTACCATAAGCCTCCCCCAATGTATTATCCTCAAGGCACAGGGCTGCCCCCTGCTGGCTCCCCTTGGAACTGCAGGGCACCCCAGAGTGGGGAGGGAACGTTTGTCTGGGTACCAGGCCTCCCACCCCTAAAAGGGCGGCCGGGAGAGAGAGTGTGGGGGAAGCCAAGCTAGACCGAAAGCTCCCAGCACCCCCACCCTTCCCCACTCTAACCACCATACCCCACTCCCCTCCCAGAGCTGGGGAGAGAACCCAGGAGTCCTGGCTCCCAGACCCCCTGCTCTAACCCGCCAGCCCCCCACTCCCCTCCCAGAGCTGGGGAGAGAACCCAGGAGTCCTGGCTCCCAGACCCCCCGCTCTAACCCACCAGCCCCCCACTCCCCTCCCAGAGCTGGGGAGGGAACCCAGGAGTCCTGGCTTCCAGCCCCCCCTGCTCTAACCACCGGTCCCCACTCCCCTCCCAGAGCCAGAAAGAGAACCCAGGCGTCCTGGCTCCCAGCCCCCCCTGCTCTAACCACCAGTCCCCACTCCCCTCCCAGAGCCAGAAAGAGAACCCAGGTGTCCTGGCTCCCAGCCCCACCTGCTCTAACCCACCAGCCCGCCCCTCGCCTCCCAAAGCTGGGGAGGGAACCCAGGAGTCCTGGCTCCCAGCCCCCTCTGCTCTAACCCACCAGTCCCCAATTCCCCTTCACACAGCCCCTCCTGGAATTACCTGAGTAGATCCCAGCTGGGTTCTCTGGAAATCCCACTGAAACAGAGACCGACATGAGCCATTATTACACTGGGGGGGGGCTGGGAGGCAGGACTCCTGGGTTCTCTCCCTGGCTCTGGGAAGGGAGTGGGGGCTGGGGGTTAGAGCAGGGGGGTCTGGGAGCCAGGACTCCTGGGTTCTCTCCCAGGCTCTGGGAGGGGAGTGGGGGCTAGTGGTTAGAGCAGGCGGGGTCTGGGAGCCAGGACTCCTGGGTTCTCTCCCAGGCTCTGGGAGGGGAGCGGGGGCTAGTGGTTAGAGCAGGGGGGCTGGGAGCCAGGACTCCTGGGTTCTCTCCCCGGCTCTGGGAGGAGGGGCTGGTGGTTAGAGCAGGATGGGGGCTTGGAACCACGATGATTTAACCAGCAACAAGCAACCTCCAAATATGTATCTATTTTTAAATCCACCACCTCCCCATCCCGACCCGACCGGATGTGTCCCAGGTCTCTCTCACCTTTATAGTGGGCAGCAGCAGGTTTCCGGGCCCGAGGCTTCTTCCCCTTGGACACTGCCAAATACAAGCAGGGAGATTCACACTCAGCTTTGGCCGTACGGGTCTCATGACACACGTGGGCGCCATACGGTGAGCTGCCGCTAGGGGGCAGCATTACATGGAGATGCAAACGCAGACAACCGCAGAATCCACCCACCCTTGCTCTGACCCACTCACCCCCACCCTCTTCCCAGAGCCGGGGAGAGAACCCAGGAGTCCGGGCTCCCAGCCCCCCCTGTGCTGGGCTGGGGATGTGACTGGGGGTTCACTCACCCGATCTCCTCTCCCGTGGCACGTCCCCTTGGTCCAGGTGCTGCGGGAACCAGCCCCGGGAGTTGCGGCCAACAGGGGGCGCCAGCTGGGTGGGGGACAGCGCAGTGAGGAAAGGGGTTAATGGGGGGGGTCTAAGTGACACACACACACACGCAGCCCCCCCCGCACCCCCCCCCATCTCTGTACCACAGGACCCCACCCCTCCTAAATAATACACCATCTCGGGGGATGGGAGCCGGTTCTGAGTGGGGAGTAGCAGGGGTTAGGAAGTTATCCCATCTCTGTTCATGGCCCTGATCCCTCGGGGGGCGGGGGGGATGAGCCAGTCTCCCCCACCTCCCTCCTGGGTCCTGGGCCCCTCCAGAGAATGAGTGAAAGAGAGAAGGAAAGAATGAGAAAGTCCATGAAGAAAGAAAGAAAGAAAGAAAGAAAAGGGGATGAATGAGAAAGAAAGAAAGAAAGAAAGAAAGAAAGAAAGAAAGAAAGAAAGAAAGAAAAGGGGATGAATGAGAAAGAAAGAAAGAAAGAAAGAAAGAAAGAAAGAAAGAAAAGGGGATGAATGAGAAAGAGAGAAAGAAAGAAAGACAGAAAAGGGGATGAATGAGAAAGAAAAGGGGATGAATGAGAAAGAAAGAATGAGAAAGAAATGAGAAAGAAAGAATGAGAAAGAAAGAAAGAAAGAAGAGGGGATGAATGAGAAAGAAAGAGAGAAAGAAAGAAAGACAGAAAAGGGGATGAATGAGAAAGAAAGAAAGAAAGAAAGAAAGAAAGAAAGAAAGAAAGAAAGAAAGAAAAGGGGATGAATGAGAAAGAGAGAAAGAAAGAAAGAAAGAAAGAAAAGGGGATGAATGAGAAAGAAAGAAAGAAAGAAAGAAAGAAAGAAAGAAAAGAGGATGAATGAGAAAGAAAAAAGAGAGAAAGAGAGACAGAAAAGGGGATGAATGAGAAAGAAAGAAAGAAAGAAAGAAAGAAAGAAAGAAAGAAAAGGGGATGAATGAGAAAGAAAGAGAGAAAGAAAGACAGAAAAGCGGATGAATGAGAAAGAAAGAAAGAAAGAAAGAAA